>NC_143557.1:57345000-57645000 GCF_054136105.1 Typopeltis vanoorti | reverse complement strand
ACCCGACGTGTCCGAAATCTCAAAATACGCAGCCAATGCGGTCCGGAAGTTTGCAATGGCAGAAGAAAAAAAAATCACAGCGAGTAAATCCAGGAAGCCCAAAGTAACGTTCTTTGTAATGCACTTCTAAGCAAGTCTTTTTTTAGACTTTTGTTTTCAGTATTACTTGTTGAACGATGCATTTATTTTACGTTCTTCTCTCTCTCTCTCTCTCTCTCTCTCTCTCGCGTCGTTCTCTCTCTCTCTCTCTCTCTCTCTTGTTCGCTTTTTCTATCCTCTTTTCCATTGTTTCTCTCTACGTACTATGCGAACTTTAATATTATCAAAAGTTGAAGTTAATAATGATGATTAAAATGAATTACGTCTGTCAAAATAATCATTTATTGTACAAATTTTCTTGGTTATGGTTCCGTGACGATTAGCAAGCAAATTAGCTGAAATAATGGCAAAATGAAAATGCAATTAATAAAAACGAAATTAACAATAAGCGATATGGCATTGAGTAATGATAAAGATTGGTGGTCTCAGTGAAGTACTGTGCTAGGTCTTAGTTATCACTTAAAGGCTAATAAAGAACTAAAAACACACACACGAACACGCACGAATTTCCCTTTTAAGAATAGAAAACACATATTTTTTAATTCATTTATTTTTATAACGTTACATATATTTATATGCACAGAAACAATACCAGCATATTCGACTGCTGATTATATTCAACTGTCTTAATGTGATAATTAAAAATTACGTTAATCTCCATCTGTAATAGTCATCTAATTCGTTATTAAAGCTAAATAAATTCAGTGTTCCTATAACTCGTTTTTTATGCTTTCTGAAGGTTTATGGGAAATATTAAACCCCCCCCTCCCACTCAAAATGTTACTTTTCGTTAAATTACAATGAAGAATGCCTAGGTTTTTGGAGGCTAAGAAAGCCATTGATGCGATATGATGGATTATGTCACGAGACACTAGAGGTAAATATCACATCCAAAGGGAGGGAGAGAGAGAGAGAGAGAGAGAGAGAGAGAGAGAGAGAGAGAGAGAGAGGATGCAGTTTTGCTATTTATGTATTACTGAGGGTAACGATAGGTGAGCAGAAATCTGTCTTGGCAGAGAAACGAAAGTGACCAGCTTGTCCTCGCCCTACTGATGGATGGTATGGAGATCGGTGTTTAAGGCGCTGATTGTGGGTAATCTGAGCGCTGCACGGTTTGTCAGAGGTATTTATCAATATTAGATTTATATCGTGCTATTTAAGATCATCCTTAAGGTAATTAGGTCACAAAACCCTATTTACGTTTCTATTTAGGCTTTACATTGTCATTGAAATTTTACTCTGAATGTCTGAACATTCAGAGTAAAATTTATTGATTTGAATTTATGAATTTATTAAACAAAAACCCTAACACACGTCTAGTTGTAAGACTTGGTTGGTTGAGTCGATGGCACAGCCACTGCAACCAAAAGGTCTTCGGTTGGGAACCCATCGCAAACATAGATCTTTGAAAATTGCTTCACATGGGGGATGAACGTCATCGGATGACTGAAGTGGATTTAAAGCGCTTCACATTTGGTTTCAAAACCGGGGGGGGGGAACTTGATTATATAATCCTTAGACCGGATATGTTATTAAATGTTATATAGCTAAGCAACTTGTCATGGACGGATTATTAATTTTTTTTAAATAAACAAATATATTTATTGATTGCTAAAATATTTATACATACAATAAACATCTTGTGTGACATTGCACCTTATAATTTTACAGAGTTCAGCACTAAGTGCTGCAATTCCTACATTGGATTTCAATTAAAATTTTTAATAATATTTTTTTGCCTTTATATTATGTATTTACAACACATGTTCTTCTAATATTAACAATAAAGATTATACAGAATTTTTTGTATAATTTTTTATTTTTTTATTTTATTTTTATTTTTATTATTATTTTTTTTAAGTTTGAGAAAGAATGATTATACATACACATTTTTGCATTTGCTTATAAGGATTACTTGTAGATGAGTGAGGCAAGTTAATCCCACCTACTTCGAAGCTTGGGTTAGCTCTTATGAAGAGAGTGGGATTTAGCCTTCACTGTTTGTGTTGTTGCTACTGTTTATGTATGGGATATAGGCATTGGATGCTAGTGATTTGTCATGTGTATATCAGTGTTAATGGTTTATTAACTTTGTTGGTATATTTTCCCCAGAATTCGTTTTTTAATGTTCTGTAGTTATCTATGTGTTTTAACTTTCTTGGTAGGTTGTTGAGTTGCGTGAGTATCCGATGTGATCTCACAAAAGAACCGTATGAGTTGTTGAAGGGTGTGGGGATGTAGAGAGTTGTTGTAGGTCGTGTTATACGATATGTGTCTCTGTTGTATCTAATCTCTCTGTTGTAAATAATAATAATAATAACTACCCTGTACTCCACTCCTAACCACCGACTCTTAGAAAATAGTTACTGAAAGTAATAAAGTCTATTTAAAGAACTTTATACTAAAATAATGTTTTTAGAAGTAAATAAGGTTAGTAAAATGGTTCTACACATGCCGACCACTGAATTAGAAGCTTTAATGTAATAACAGTGGTTTCCGTATGAGCCTCCTTAGCTCAATCGGTGTAGACGAAACCCTTTC
The DNA here is from genome assembly GCF_054136105.1 of Typopeltis vanoorti. Lineage (NCBI taxonomy): Eukaryota > Metazoa > Arthropoda > Arachnida > Uropygi > Thelyphonidae > Typopeltis > Typopeltis vanoorti. The sequence continues at coordinate 57,642,360 of NC_143557.1, read as the reverse complement.
GTCGGAAAAACCTGGGTCCGATTCCCGTCCATGATGTGAAGAACCTTTATCTGGTCTCTTTCGACTAACAGTCAGTTAGCTAGTCTCATACAGAGGTATGGGAGGGGGTAGAGGACCAGTAGAACACACACAATTTACATACAAGAATACTTGGAGGCAGAGGGGTAATCGCCTTATCTCCTCTTATTACGGTTGGGAAATCCAAGGATACTTGGAAGGGTGTGGACGCTTAAGTGCCTGTTAAAGCCACTGATGGATGAATGGATGCTTTCCGATTGGCATGCGACTGCCAATACCGATCCTCTTCAATTCCTTTCACATAGTTTGGTGAGATTTGGGTCGGAAACTGCCTTCACTTAAATGCTTCGGTCAATTACTACACGGGAAGTTCTGTTTACCCGTACAAGGCTTCTCCGAACGGCGATCTCGTTCCTGACAGACGGTCTTAGGACCACAGTTACGCCTCTTAGACAAGCAGGTGAATCTCACCTTTTGAGAAACCATTCGGCTCTGCTGTTTTCAAAATCGTGACACTACGCACACGGACACCCACAATAAGCCCTTTATCGAACTCCGAAGATTCTTTGTTTTTTTCCATGACGATTGCTGGCTGACCAGCAGCATTCTTAAATAGTTGCCTAGAACACTTGGAAACGCACGTGATGACCAAGTATTTTGCATGTACGCTGCATAAGTGACGTCAACTTACACATGAATAAAAGTTTCTGATTCAGTGGCCAGCATATGTACTTTAACCCGAAAAGAACGTGTAACTATGATTCCCCTTCTTCTAATGAAGCGTTCTGTACAGTCGCGAGAGTCTCGCGACATTCGTCCTTCGTTCGGCAAAAAAAAAAAAAATTGGGCTCAAATCCTAAGACAATTGGAACCTTTATTTTTGATGTGTTAAGTCTCATATAAAGGTGACAGATTGTTCCTCCCGAAAAATCTGATTTGTTTTCTCACAAAACGAAGAAATTAGCCAGTAGAACACGCACACACAATTAACAGAGAGACTACTCTGGATTGATAGCTTTAGTTGTTTCGACTATAATTCAAATTGTAAGCAACTATTCTTCCAATCACAGTTGCAAAGTGGAAAAGTCTCCCCAACTATGCTAATTTTTGATTTGATTTTTATCGATGCTTTCAAAGCAACTTTTTTTGTAATCTATTGTTTAACAGTATAAGTTGGCCACATCCATGTTGAATTCCATGGAGCTGTAATTTAAGAGCAGTGTAGATGTTGAGCATTGCTCTTAAATGAGAAGAAGATGGGAAGAACCATATATAGAAAATATTTTAGGGGAAAAGAAATTCATATTCTTCGTTGGTGCATTTAAAATCAAAATTGGACCATTTTTACGACTAAAAATGATTATTTACAACTCAGTCAAGGATGGTGCAATCCTTCACTGGTCCATGGTACTAAAATGCCACGTGGGTAATAAGAAAACTTTCGTGTGGGATTCCAAAGAATTCCAAATCAGCTGCACATCTCGGTATCCAATTGCAGACATAATATAATATTTAATAAGACAAACTAAAACCGAATTCATGGTGGCTTATCTGAACGCAACAACACGGTGAGCATTTGACGGTTTATTGGTATTAAGCAATCGATACGAACTGCATTTGCTCTCATGTTTCTCATTTCCTTAGATGCTCTTATTTAATCAATACTGGTGAGGAAGGACAATAAATTACTTCTCAAGCACACCGAAAGCCAAAGTTCTTTTTTATGAAGGTAGTAAAAGATTTATGGCTGACACCAACACGTAGAACAGTCCTACGCTACGGGGTAGATCAATACCCGCCAAGGAAATAATTTGAGTCAAACGTTTGCATAAATATAGATGATCATAGAAGCGTAATTTGCTTCAGTAACTGGGAAAATTCGCTCGTGCAACGAAGGAAGCCAAATAAGGAAAAATGATCTTCTGAACAGCGTCTAATTCAAGTGGCAAAATAGTCAGAAGGAAAAAACATCACCACCGAATTAAAATCTGCATTGGAACAGAGTTTAGTCATTGCGACTAATCTAATCTAGCTTGTCACACTGAAAGAGTTGTTATGGAAACTGGCCTACAGTGCGCATGTACATAAATCATTCATAGCAGTCAAACACAAGAGTTGTGCTATTACTCCGGTATGTGGTTCACTCATTAAGATGAGTTTACATCATTAATCTCTAACTCCAGGTGGTTATGCTAACAAATATAATAATGGCATATTGTTTGCATAGATCACGTTAACGAATAATGTTATAAACTAATACCTTATAAAGTTTTACAACGATTATTGCTTTTTAATATTTTTTTATGAATATTAACATTACCGGGGATCTAAAATCTACCACTTGTGCAATCAGTGATGGATACGTTGCAAAGGAAAACAGCGAAATCAGTAGTGCTATATTTATGGAAACATCTCAAATAAAACTTCCAACATACGTATAAACGTTTATAGAAATGACTTTCAAATTGAAAAAAAAAAAAAAAGATTCAAATATTTAAATTCCTATTTCACGCAATTTCTTGGATGAGTAGAGCAAAACTAAATTCCAGTCATACGCTCGAAATATATATATATATATATATATATATATTTTTTTTTTTTGGCTAGATGGGTGAAGCAAAAATGCTTTTCATATTCCCCGATATCTCTATAAGAAAATGTATGGATGGGGTAATATAGATGGGGTAATATAGGACAATAAGCTCTGATCATGGCAGGAGGGTAACAGCAATAGCCGAGCCTCAGTTAAAACTTCACTGGCTACAGCATTGCTATCCACTACCCTCCCTGGGTACCAATTTTAGTCGGCTCGTGCGACATGCATGGGCTACAGTAGGTAAGTAAAGCCCTGTCTAAAAATTAAGTTGCCGAAAGATCGTCCAACTGAGCGTTGGTGCCACTCAATGACAGCCCCCCCCCCCACCACCACCACTGAGCAGAACCGCTCATATTCCAGAGAAAAGCATCCACCGACAAGGCCCCCTCACGGGCCACGCCGGAGAACACTCTCCCCAGAGACTCAAAATGTTCTCTCAGGGCAAATCCTCCGAAATTGAAGCCCCCCCACAGAGAGCAAAATTCCGGAAGAAGCCTAAGAGAGCGAAACTCTGCGTCTCATTTTAGTCGCCTCTTATGACATGCATGGGCTACAGCGGCGATGTTTAAGTAAAGCCCTGTTTTAAAATTAGAACGATCCCTAGACCACTCCATAGTGGCCAAAAGATCGTCCAACTTTGCGTTGGCCCACTCAGTGATAGGCTCACCCTACCACCGAGCAGAGCCGCTCATATTCCAGGGAAAGATCCCACACGGGCCACGCCAGAAAACTCTCCAAGGAGACTCAAATTGCTCTCTCAGGGCAATCCCTCAAAAAAATCTAAGCCTCCCTCACCGGGAGCAAAATTCCGGAAGAAACCTAAGAGACGAAACTCTGCGTCCGTTTTAGTCCCCTCTTACAGCATGCTTGGGCTGCAGCGGCGCTACTCTTATCTCGGCCACCACAAGGGGTCCATGTTATTATTTCTGGAAAGTGGTGTTTTTCCTCGCGAATAGATTATAATAGAAACGTTACTTAATATACCTTTAAACTGACAAATAGATCTTATTATTCACGTGCTATTTTCATTAGTTGAAGAGAAATCTATCGTCAAATCTCAGTCTGAGATTTACTATATTCATAAGAGACTTTACTCTTCATACGTGTATACAAAAAGATGGTGACGTGACAATTTTTCTAGTATGCTAAATGAGAAATCAAATTTGGTGATATTTCAAAGATCGATATTATGAATCCAGTCATATTTTATAGCTAAATATTAGAAAGAAACTTAAACGAGATTCGAAATTTTACCAGCAAGCTTAAGAGAATATAACCCAGGAGACTGTTTGCCTTGTTTGTTTGTTTGTTGAGGCGTATGTGCACCATAGCCACAAAGAAGTATCTCGTTCTCAATTGTTTGTTTTTGTCGGCGCTCGAACAAAACAAATTAATTAATAAACACACAAAAATATCAATTTTTACGGCCTTCTAAATTTAATGTAAATAGCTTTGTAATTAAACGAACGACAGAATGTCTGTTTACTGGGCATATAATTAATGTCTTCGTATCATTCAAGAAGAAAGCATTTCTTTAAAAAAAAATATCTTATGTGCTTTGATATCTTCCAAGATTTTAATGAAAGGGCGTTTCCTTTAGAATTATTGAAAAGACTTCTTTTGTTGTCACACATTTCCTTATAATGAAATGAGTTCGGCAAAGAAGTTGCGACTCATGTCAATAATTAATTGTGATTCGCACTTCGTTAACACAACCGGAGCTTCTCTGATTAAATATTTTTATCATACTTTCGGATGCGACAGAAGTGACAGAAGAGAAGATATTTTTTTATCCAGATTAGTCAGAGCTGCATTTCCTAAAAAGAAAGGCAAGTCGTATCCTCCCATTGCATGTGCATAAAATGAATTAAAGTTATATTTTTAATCTTCTTTGAAAACTAAGTTGATGGCAGTTTCATTAGTTAGCTCGTGTAGAATACGTATCGCAGTCAGAAACCGAACAAGACACTTTACACACTCTCTGATAAGTTACCGCCATATTAGGGAAGTGTAAGTGATTATGCTTACGGTTGTAAACATGGATATTTTGTCCCATGATAATGAACAACACAACAAAATCGATACTGCACTGTTGATTGTTAAGATCAACGATTCTCAACTGTATTCGATACAATACTTCTATCTTCCACAAATATCATTTTCCAACATTCAAATATTAGGAACGATTGGGGTAGTGGTTAAATCGCAAAGGTCTGTTTATTTAAAGTTTCAGTGAAATACAAGGGTGGTCTGAAAAGTTCTCGGCCTCAACCATAGATGGCAATACTATCGGCAAGATTTTTGTTTTTTAAGTTGGTACATCAGTCATAAGCATCCATGTGAAATTGCAAGTCATTCTATCAAGTAGTTTGTTTTATACAGCTGTCTGAAGCAAAAGTGTTGTCTGTATTCCTTGAAATGGATAAAATTGAGTATCGTGCGGTTATAAAATTCTTTGTAAGAGCAGGTTTAACGCCAAAAGAAATTCATTCAAAGTTCATAAAAGTTTATGGGCACTCTTCTCCTTTGTTTTCGACAATTAAGAAATGGGCTGCCGAGTTTAAACGTGGCCGTAGCAGCCTTGAAGATGATCCACGTGAAGGACGTCCAAAAAGTGTAACAACACCAGAAATCATTGATCAAGTGCACGATGTGGTATTGGATGACCGGCGAGTCAAAGTGTGTGAAATTGATGAAACTGTAGGCATTTAAAAAGAACGTGTAGGATATATTTTGCACGAAGAATTGCAAATGAAAAAGCTTTGCGCAAGATGGGTGCTGCGTTTGTTCACAGCAGATCAAAAACGCACCCGCATGAAAATCTCTGAACAGTGCTTGGAGCGTTTAAACAAGAATAAAACCGATTTTGTACGTCGACTTATTACTATGGATGAGACTTGGACTCACCATTACATTCCAGAATCCAAACTGCAGTCAAAACAGTGGACAGAAGCCGGTTGCTCAGCGCCAAAGAAGACGAAGTCGGTTCCATCAGCAGAAGAGGTCATGGCATCGGTGTTTAGGGATGCTAGAGGCATTTTGTTTATTAATTATCTTGAAAAGGGTAAAACAATAAACGGGGAATATTATTCCGATCTTTTAACCAAACTAGACGAAAAACGTCGTGAGAAAAGACCCGGTTTGCAGAAGAAAAAAATCATCTTTTATCAGTACAACCTGCCTGCAAAGGTGTTTTGGCAATGGGAAAATTAAGGGATCTGCACTATGGATTGTTGGAACATCCACCCTATTTCCCAGATTTGGCTCTCTCTGACTTCTATCTCTCTTTCCAAAACTAAAACTCTTCCTCGATGGTCAGCGTTTGTCTTCGAATCAAGAGGTGATTGCAGCTGTAGAGGGGTATTTTGCAGATCTTACTGAGAACCACTACAGGGACGGGATAATGGTGCTGGAGCATCGCTGGAATAAATGTATTAGTCTTAAGGGAGGGAGATTATGATGAAAAATAAAAAGAATTTTGAAATTATAAATTGGTTTTTTCATTGTTAGGCCGAGAACGTTTCAAACCAGCTTCGTAGATGGCTTTATCTATTTTATTGTGTTTTTTTCCTTAGAATAAATAATGTTTTACAATATTTCACTTCTGAGTTTCGTGTTTGTATTGCATTTGGTATATTTCTTGATATTTTATTAAAATATCGCAATATTTAAGTTATGTCATAAAATGTATATTCCAAGATATGATAGAAATTAATTAAGAAGAAAGATGGCGAACGATTCGATGCCCAGTCTGTGTAGAAAGAATGTTTGAGAGTGTTTGAATGTGTAAAGGAAGTTTGAGAGGAAAATGGATTTGTATAAAAATGGCACTCTACACTCAAATGCGCTTGGTATCAGTACTGTGTAGAAATTATTAATCGGTGTAAGACCTAATACGGAGAATCAGAGAAACTAGATCTTGATGGGAATTTATTCCTCAGAGCGACCGAGTTATGCGACTATGTTAATGATACGAATATGCTTAATGAATTATGATAAAGTTGATTGCGTGTTCATTTGCTTCGGGCTTATTTAGTGAGTGTAATGATGTCTGCATAAAGGTGGCGCTAAATACGAATATAGATCTGAAAGTTGTCCAGTTGGGTCATGCAAACTACCGAGGAGAATATACAGGGTGGTTCAAAATTCCAGAACATCAAAATCAACCATATTCACATAGGAAAGCATGACTGGAAACGCCACCGGAAGGTACTAACAGGGACACAAAGATACAGAAATAACACAAGGCAACAAGTAGTTTAAAAAACTTTATTAGGCGTAACTGAACAGTTCAATAGCAGTTGGATACATAATATGGTTTCACATCAGGTGCTCAAAGTTACCACCATTAGCAGTGATGCATGCCTGACACCGACGACGCATTGATTGCCGTACATTTTCGAAAATATCTGGAGTTTCCCGGATATTAGCACGGCGATAGTGATTCTTGCTACAAGGTCCATGTCAGAGGCAACAGGCGTTTCGTACACTATGGCTTTAAGGGTCCCCCACAGAAAGAAATCAATGCTCGATAAATCAGATGAGCGTGGGGGGGGGGGGCACCACGCCCAATCCATCGAGCCCCAAAGGACCTTCCAAATATTTACGCACAGAAATGCCGAAATGGGCTGGAGCCTCGTTGTGTTGGAACCACATCTGCCAACACACAGTCATTGGAACATTGTTTACTAAATCCGGCAGAACCCCCATCCAGAAAGGTCCGATACTTCTGGGAGTCCAGTCGGGGTGGGAACAGGTATGGGCCGACTAAACAATCAGCGACGATACCTGCCCATACATTAATGGCGAAGTGTTGTTGTGCAGCATGTGATCGCACAGAGTGTGGGTTCTCATGGGCTCCCCACACATGAGCATTGTGGTGATTGAAGATCCCTTTGCGGGTGAATGAACCTTCATCCGTGAACAGAACACGGATGAAGGTTTACACTTTTCTGCAGAAACCACTGCGCGAATTCCACACGTCGAGGATAATCTTCGGCCATCAGTAACTGGGCCGTTGCAGACGAAAGGGATGTAAGGATTCAGAATGCAAAACGCACAATACACTGGATCGAGATACTCCTATAGCAGAAGCAACGTGCCGTTGCTTCTGCTATAGGACACCTCCTCTTCCATGGCGGGATTTCGCGTCGATCGTGGCCGCCCACTATCATACCTGCGATCCCTGAATGATCCATAGTCACACAAATTCTGATGCAAATGCGCAAACATTTGATGATGCAGTACACGTCTGTTTGGGTACCTTTCGCGATACATTCGTACAGCGGCTCGTCCATTATCGTCAGCTAACCCGTAAACGAGTTATGAACGCTGAGATGGCAGACATGTGCATGTCTGCCATCTCAGCGTTCGTAAAACGACGCATGTTCTTCGTATACGACGTCGAAAGCTTGAATGAGGAAGCCCCAATTGCTCACTGGAGCGCTGGCGAACAGCGCCACCTATCACTTTCTGGGGTAGAGTTTCCGGTCATGCTTTCCTATGTGAATATGGTTGATTGTGATGTTCTCTACCTCCCCTCAAAGTTTGTACGTGAAAATTTGAACCCCCCCCCTATAGAAATAAGTATGGCGGTAACTTATTATGTCTGTACACATATACCAGCAGTATAAGAAACAAAGGGGTGAGTTTGTCACCTTAGTAAATACGTTGTGGATTCAAATGGTTGTCATTAGTGAGAACTGGCTATCAGAAGCAGACACAGAAACTGGATCGAGTGCAAACGGTACAGTCTTTTCAGGAAGGACAGATAATATAAGAGATAGTGATGCTAATGATATCGGATTGTTTGAGTCCTATTAGTGTGTATTAATAACAACTGTTCTTGTAGCAGTGAGTTTGAAGCCATCTGGTGTGAGTGGAGCCTAATCAGATCAATTACATAGTGGGGTGTTATTACAGACCGAGTGGATCAGGTTTTGATGATTGTGATGAAATGCATCTCCAAATTAGCCTGATGGGTACTAAACGAGAAATTATTATGGGTGACTTTAATTATCCAAACATTGATTGAATACTGTGAAATCTGATGAGAATAACGAAACTGAATTTATTGGGCTGTTGCAAGACAACTTTCTTGAGTAGCATGGAACTCGAAGTCAAAGAACGGTAGACCTTGATTATTCAAAGGGGATTTCTTTGCGGCTGTTCTGCCTCTCTTTGGTGACAGTGATCATGCTGTACCAATTTGAGAAGTGGATCCGTTTATGGATGTTCCATTCAGAAAAGGTCACATGCTGAAGCACAAAGAAGGAAATGATGACAAATCTAAGAAGAATTCTAGATTCAGATTCGGTTCTATAGTGTCGGTTGCTAGAAGACATCAGCAGTGTGTGAGAATCATTTAAAATACTTCAATGATGCAATACTGTAACGTGTTTCTTCCGGGTTTGAAGAATAATTGAGGTAGGAGTGAAATGGATGTGCAATGTTATTAAGCAAGAAATTCGTAAGAAAGAGATGTGGAAGGAATACCATATGCATAAGGATGATATCAGTTATGGAAGTTATAAGGTGCAGGCCCAAAAGAGTTACCACTATTGTACAGAAAGTATAAAAATAAACTAGATCCAGAGGCTAAAGAGAATTTTTATCATATTTGCTGGAAGTAAAAGAAATAGTGTAAAGAATAACTCTACAGGGTTGTCTTTAGCTTCTAGACATAGTTTAAGATGTGAAATATAACGGAGTATGCGAGTGGCAGATGTACAAGACATTGTCCAGGTAATGAGTGCCCACTTTTCTAAAAACTATCAACATGTTGTACGCAACAACATTGCGCTCAATGTTGAACTCAACTCCGGGTACTAGAGCTGTGGCATAAACTGAATACTAATTCGGCAACAGGACTAGTAGGATATTAGCAACTATCTAAAAGAGTGTTCAACTTTGCTTTAAACTAAGCTGTATAATTCGAAAGAATGCATGATAACCCCATTGCACAAGGGTTGTGTAAATTCCGAAGTACTTGTCTAACTCTCTATATCTCATGGTGAATATTTTGGAAAAGATGGTAAGGGTTCGCATACAGAAATGGGTTGAAAGAGAATCTATTGATTGGAGTGAATAGCACTGGTTTACTAAAGGATGGTGGTGTTTGAGCAATTTGCTAACATTTTGTAATAACTTTGAGTTAGACAAGGAAAGTGGATGACTTCGCTGCTGCTTTTGATAGGATAAACATAAAATACTGTGGAGGATATGGTCTGGAATTATAAACTATTAGCGTGGATGGCTGACTGACATATCAAAAAATTGGTGTACGGGGGGGGGTATGAATATTCAAAATTTAAGAAGGACCAGTGGTTTACCACGGGGATCTAAAATTATTCAGTCTTTTGTCCACTATTATTCAGTCTTTACATTAATAACATTGGGAAGGATTCGACAGGTGACATACAGATATTTGTTGATGATGCAGAGATAGACAGTGTAATGTGGCGGATATGCAGCACTTGCAGAAACATTTGAATAGGCCGGAATTGTGGGAATGGGAAAATGGATGTCAGTTCAATGTCAATAAATGTAAACTCATGACCTTTGGTGGGATGAAATATCCAATGACGTATTATGATGATGGCATTATCCTAGAAGAAACTGTTGATAGTGTTTTTGTAGATAGACGGTTCAGGATCCATATAGGAAAGATTGCAAATGCAACTCAGAGGATAACTGACTAAAAGAACGTGGACATGTAAGGATAAGAAAGTCATTTTGTCTCTTTCAAGTCCTAGATACGAAACCACGTTGATCATTTTTGCATAGATTTGGTCTCCTGGGTTCTGAGGGGATGAAGTAGCTGTGGAGAAGATGTAAAGAAGAGTTACAAAAATGATGTCGGGATTATACAATGTGGAGTATAAGAACAAATTAAAAATTTTGTGGACTGGCAAGCAGACACTAGAAAATGGAAGAAAGAGACATGATATGATAGAGACCTACAAACTTCCGAAAGGGTCATACAGGGTATCAGCAAACGGAATTTCTAATTTTACGGAAGGTGAGGAGAGGACGAGAAAACATCCATGGAAATTGAGAATGAATGCAGTAAATAAATTGATGAGAGCTAGATTTTTTCTTTTAAAACGGTGCATGATTGGAATGACTCGTCTGTGTGATCACAAACCATCCTCTGGTCTGGAAATCACATTTGCTGTAAGATGATCTCCTAAAAGCCTGTTTATCTCAGTGTACGTTGGACCACGTACACAATGTCCCAGATCTTGTGTATTCATTGGATTAATTCGAAATTAGAATCTAGAATTTTTGTGACCAAAAAGTGTTATTTTTTGGTTGTTCTAGTTTTGAACTATACCAAATGAGGCGCTATGTGACACCACATGCTTCTCTTATTAGAGATTTCAAGTGTCTTGAAAAAGTTCCCGGTTTAGTTTTTATAGCAATAGTTATCGATTATGTAAATTATTTAAAAAAAATTTTTAATAAAAAACTTTAGCTAAATCAATATTATTAATACATAAACTACGGTATTAATAGTACCGTAGTAACGTAGATTTACAACCAGTCACTAGTGGAAATCAAATAAAACTAAAGATAACAGATTCATATTTCGCAAAATAACATCCACCGATAGGCTGCGCATTGCATAAAGGCAAATACATTGTTATCTGAAGTCTGGGATGACGTAACAATGAAATAAACTAGAAAAATGTGAATAAAATAAACGCTTAACAGAAAAGTGTTCAAACTGCCAATACTGCGAGTGCAAAGCGATGTTCGGGATATTATTACAAGGAAAGCGAACATTAAAATACAACAGAAACATTATTATACCATTTCGTGCTTTTATTGCGACTCCATTGTCATGTATTTTACTTTCAAAATATGTTTCAAGGTATCTGACCTCCCGTGTCGTAAACATAGCGTCATTAAAGATGTTAAAGTATCGAAGACATCTACTGTTGGGGAGGTCATCGGCCTAGATAAGCTATACACACATTTTCTTGTTTTCTTTTTCTCCTCCTCCTCCTCCTCCTCCTCTTAGACTCGGAGATGTTGATGCTCAAGAGACGGGAAAACCGCCTTAAGCGCTAAGATTTTTACTTTCCATTATTTCAACTGCTAAAAAAAGAACAGAAAATCCTAAAACATAATAAACTAACTGAGAAACAACAGAACATCATTTAACGATGTTAGATCACATAGTTGACCCGAGGTTATTTTAAAGTAATTGTTTTGGCTACAAGGAAGTTGGATTGCAATCTTTAATTAGATTTTCATTTTATTAAATTCTCTTTTTTTGCGTATTTAACTGAAGAATCTGAAATTAATTTGCAAAGTCAATCATGATTCTTAAATCAACTGTTTTCGCGAAGGAACTACTGGTGACATCTAGCGGGAAAATATTACGCTTATCAATGATGATAATAAGAATTTATAACTACTTAAAAAAAGGACGTCACTTCATTACACAGTTTTGTTTCTTTTTATCAAAATTCACTTACTCAAAGATCTCCGTGAATTTATAATTAAGGCAACGTAGATTCTAATACGCCTACGATACAATCTTTACAAGGTATGCCCTGTTAGGCTTGTAAATATTTTCGATTTCTTTCCGGTATACAAAATAGAATGCAAATTTGTTATTAATAGACATACGTAAACAAGAACATTACACTTCAACTTCGACCGACAGGTAGCGCTACTGCCAACTATCAGATAATGAACAAATAGCTGAAGCCGAAGAGTAGCTGGTTGTACTTCATTCACGTCTGTTGTCTTCCGAAGCAACAATGGAAGAGAACAACTTGAGCGCGAGGCATGCTGTGTGATATGTGACAGGCGATGAAAACTGGTTATCCACTGATGAATAAGTAAGTGTTTTAGTTAGTTAACTAGTCATTTGCTCGTTTTATTTGAAATCAATTTCTGTAGAACAAGAGATAGTAAGTTAGAAAATAACAACAGAGTTTGCAAAAGGAAAACCTGATGCGGATGCAATAAAGTTAACGATCGGTTTAGTTCCTTTTGGAGAGCGGGTTTTGCACTAATAACCCGGATAGATTATTTTATTCTTCCCGGGCTCAATAATGAAAATTGATAAATCTCAAAAGGATGTCGGCTAACTAACAATAATTAACTTTCCTTTTATTTATTGTCTTCCGACAATTAATTGCGCCTTATTTGTCATCAGTTTAATTAATTTTATCCGATTCTGACTTAGACATAATTACATTCTATTGTTGCATGGTTACATATTTAATTAACAGAGAAATTTTTGACAGTTTCGTATCTAACGATGGTTTCTCTGAAAGATAGTAACGAAGAATCTTGTCAGAAGCGCACGCTGTCTGGGAAGATACATCTTATTAGATGCTTTATGGCATTTTTGCTGAAACTTTTCTCTTTTCCAATATTCTTCCAAACAACTTAAAATATTTAGAACAGTAAACAGCAGCTTTGATTCCGAGGATTCTTTTGTTATGCAGCTGCAATGAACTGGAGAGGTTGTTAAGTGATCACGAAAACGTATAGGAGCAAGTCAGGTTCGGGACAAACTGTAAAAGTTGGGATATAAAATTCAGCTTGGAGTTTATGGCTGACGGTTCCTGACAAATAAAAGATTGAAGTTTTGTTTTCTTAGATTAGTTTCACGCAGTTGCACATCAGCATTAAGAAACAAAAAAGTTCACCATCACACCGCTGTGAACCACCTTTGTTTCTTTCCACGTTTTTTTTTTTTTAAATAAAAATTCAGTTAGTTGTCTCACTGAATGTTCAGTGTTACCTTGAAGATGAATCTATGGATTTATTACACTCTCAACGATATCTTCGTCTTCATCCTCGATGGGTTATCTTTACTGGAAAAATAGGAAACAAGAAACTCGTAAGTAACCTGGAATGTCAACATAGCTATCACGAGACAGCTGTCAGGGTCAGAGGATGGTTGAATTCGTTAAGTGCAGTGGCGAAGAATTTTAAGTTGTTACCGTAGGTCACAATTACGATATTATTAATTATTAATATAGTTGATAAACGTTATTATGATTATTTTATGTTTTATGAACATCTCTTGTACAATCTGTTGTTTACATCTGCAACTTATTGTTCATATCTTGCTTTCAATACGCGGTAACAGTTTGCACTTGATTATTATTGTTTCATTTTCGCAATTCTTTTGAATTCCATCTGTGCAAATGTGCAAAGCAAATGCGCCTTTAGCATTATGGACGGAGAGATAACTAATCCAAAAACCGTGTTCTATAGACACAAAATGGAATTTGGTCAAGCTTCATACCTCTAGTAATCGAAGTGGTGATCTCACATCGGACGTTAAAAATCATCTATCACTTACAGACAATGGGATTCAACTACGACCTGCTGGTTGAAAATCTAATGCGTTATCCACTCAGCCAATGTAGACCTTCATTTTATAGCAAAATTGTAATGATTGTAGTCAGTAAGTCTGAACAATGTGGTTCTAACTAATTGTATTAGAAAGAGTCCAAACCTTTAATAAATTTAGTTTATCCAAGTGTATTTATTCCTTTATTATTCCTTTATCCAAGTGTAAGCAAACAAAGTTTGCACTTCGTATAGGTAAATATGACTTCTCCATTGCTTCCACTTTGGTATCACCACCTCTGGATCTGGCTCCCACTGACGGGACCTCAATAAAGTTCGAAACCGGTCTGGACACTGGCCCTTCCCTTAATTCATAGCATTATTCACGTCCGCAAGGAGATGTGCTTTGCATTATGGGAGATACTGAGACAAGGAGTGATGAGAACGTGGTCCACCTTTACCACGAGTTGCCTCAGTCCTGAAGATACTTCAGGCGCAAACTTTGTTTGCTTACACTTGGATAAAGGATTAAACTGAATTTATTATAGTCTAACCAAGTGGAAAAAAACTTCCAAGAGTTCAAACCTATTTTGCTGCATTTGAATAGTTGATAAAAAAGTTAGGACGAGCATTGAGTTGTATGATTCTGACCAGTCAAATTTTATTCTCTCTCTCTCTCTCTCTCTCTCTCTCTCTCTCTCTCTCTCTATCGCTCTCATTTCTCAAGACTCAAGCACGGATATCATCCAAACCATAATTTGATTTAATATCAAGAGCATTCATGATATTCCCGAAGAACACAACGAATATTCATTAAAGGCTCTGTCAAGATAAGAAAGAAGATACATCAGCAATCTGAGACATTCCCTGAACGCGAAGGAAATAATTGAAACCCAATCCTTCTTCAAAGTTGCATTCAGTGTAATTATTGGACGAAGCGATTCCCCAGAGGATGACATCTCCACATCCCGTCTTCATGCAATCAGAAGAACAGCTTATGAAATCTCATTAGCGAAGGAAGGCTTGGTGGGGGTGGGCGAAAACTTACCCTAGAATTTCCCGCCAGTTAGATCTAGGATTTATATCAGATTGCGTCATGTCATTTGGACTTTCTGTCTTATTCGTTATCTGCCAGACAAATGCAGTGAACATCCCATTATGTATTTATTTGGTTTGTGTTGAATATTTCGTTGGCTTTGTGCAATAATGATGGTCGACTGATGTACAAAATCGACTGGATATTGTGAAATGAGGGCTCTCTTTTAAATATATAAAGCGCGTTAATTTGTGAAAGGTATTGTGAAATATGTGGAGTATTATGGCCTTGGTATTTCGGAGATTTATTTGTTTTCGAAGGCGCGCCAACGAATTGGTGAATTTAACAACGAAGCGACAGTTCTCAAGTATTCTGCTATGAAACCATCGGGTAGTGTAGTGCACAGGTTGAGAAATTAGGTCGCCCGCAATACGTTTGTCTTTCTTTTGTAAATCACTCACCAATATTATTTTGAATTATTAAATCTTTTAGCTAAATACCATCCAATAACTTATTAGTTATTATCAGATACTCTGAAAATCATGTAAAAAGTGTACAGTTCTATGGAATGTCGCTTTTAACACTTTCATTGCCAAGCTGAAAATTGGAATTTCGTGTGGTGGGCAAATTTTTTTATATTTTTTATTTAGTTAGCGACGTCCACGCGATAACGCGTGATCGACCTTCGGTGAGAGCTCGCATCGCGCGATATCGCGTGATAGGCGATGAACGTGTTAATCTCTGAATTAAAAGAAATCAGTTACATCTTCAACAGAAGTCAGAATTTCTAAACATTTTGGATCCTTTTTGATCCAAATATTTAAGGAATTCTGATTTATTCACCTGAATGCAAGTCTTTATGCTCACCGACCTTGGTCCATCTCTTCAAGCGAATCGATCTCTCGCTGGAATCTAAAACCAGTCCTAAAACTGTCGATACAACTTTCTTATTTTGAAAATTGGTCAATACGAAGAAGGAATTGTTCCCAAGAAGTGATAACGAGATTTTGCTAGGTCTACACCACATAATAGGCGAGGGACAAGCTCCATCTGCAGCCCCTGTTTTTCTGATATTCGTATTTCTCACGCAGAACCCACTGGCTCCTCAATAAATACGGGTCACAATGGAGTCTACACACAACTCCAGCTTGTTCTCGAAATGACTGCGAAGTGATAGACTTCGAATCGCTTCGAAGTTTACGAACATCGATGAAATTACTTCTCCCGATTCATTTAATCGGACGATTACTACAGATGCCAATGAGAAATAACCAACTTCGAACATGTGCTCTATCTGCAAACGTAATTAACCTCATCCAAACCATCGGATAACGCAGCTGCATAACATTGACTTAATTAGGTCAGTTGATAGAAGATCATACTCCACATTCTCATATTAAATTGGAAATCCAAGTTTGTTTAACAAATTTTAAGTATCATAGTTCGTAGAATAACATATCCTTCAGCCATCCTTCCGATGAAATAAAGTCTTCATACTTTGAATATTGTTAATTCAAAACCTCTTAATCAAAACGAAATAGATATACGAAATATTTAAATTGTTTGGGAAATCTATGTTTCAAGCGCATTACTTCACAAACTCAAACAATGCTAAGTGAAAAATTTTGTATACGCATGCTCCATAGCGACCTCTGTGTTTCTCTGTCGGTCGTGAGGATGAAGCTAAACACACACCGAGAAAATATGCACTCTCTCATAATTGGGAAGCCGATATTCAGAAATTATTAAACGCAATAAAATATAGAACTTTGTATAATTGGAAAATCGATATAAGTACACGGACAATAGCGCTTGGCAACAACACACACACACACACACACCAACATTACCTAGCAACAGTTATTCACATTTCTCCAGGGAAAAGAATTCTCGTCTGTCGAATGATATATCTAAGTGTTCCAGGTCATAGAGTTTGGGAAAGTAAGCAGAAAACTTTTGGATTTCTATCTTCTGATGTCTTTGTTATCCACGTCATCAACAATAACTTCGTTATGTGCCAATGGGCTGAATATCATTAAATGTAAAAGAGTTAACGTTATAACTGATATTAATTATCAGAAGAGAACTTGTTTAATCCCTCGTTGCTTGGCGAACTTTCTAATATTTGGATCGATGTTGACGTTGGAATAGCTGAAATAGATTGTTCATTCATTACTAAGTTCTGGTGCATTTCATGTGATTAAACAGATTCTTTAAGAACGTAGGACTTTTGTAAAGCAGAACGTAACAATTTTGTTAACTGAAACAGATCAAATTAGATGCGCTGATTTTTATTAATTAATTTCTCCAATTCCTCTGTACGAAAGCTGACATTCGTACTCCTCCATTGAAAAGAAATGCAACGAACATAACCTAATAAATTACTTTCGAAATCATTAACCATTTGATGTAAAGGCATCTCGCTGTTGAGATATTGATCTGTTGATTTATGAAATTAATTCCAATTGTTACAATGCTTGTATTGTTTAACAATACAAGCATTGTAACAATGCTCATATTGTTTAACTTCTAGAAAAAAGACAGTTATAGGCTTGATTTTATTCAGCTGATTATCTTGGACACAGGCATGTATATATTTTCCCCCGAAATTTGGATTTTAATTCCACATGGGACCACAGCTCTAGAAAACGACTATAGGACTCATACTGTTTCAAACAGTAATACCAGTGTTGGGGTTTAGATTATCAGATGGCGGCACTTGTCTGTCGTACTCTCACCCCACTGATCTTAAGAAATCATCAATAGCCTTGAACTCGGCTGTCGTCGTTGACTAAGGGTACAGACTGGTTACTAGTTTTTAAAACGTTAGTTAAAGATAAAACAGTCCTGCCTATCCCCTTTGGGAACAAAAACGGTGTTAGCGAACAGTAGAATCCCGATCCGAAAACCAAAGAACATGTCGGATCTTTCGACCGCTTTAGTAAGACCTAGGTCGAATGAAGGGCATATTAAAGGCTTCAAAAATATTTAAATTGGTATCCCTTACTCTATTAGAGATGAAAAGGAAAAAAAAAATTTAAATGGCGATCTTTTCTTTTAATTTCTAAATGGAAAAAAGAAACTCAGACTTTTCTTCTATTAGTTACAGAGTTTACTTGAGATTCAATTGTAATAAAACGACCAAAAGCCCGCCTAATATACATTCTTTTATTAATTTAAAGAGCACAGCACTCATTCTAAGTCTGCGTAATTACGTCTAGAAACTCTTAAGGATCATATAAGAAACATGGACTCTTATTGACTGTTATAATGAAGTCTGATTTTCCTTAGGGGATTATAACGAGGACATTTTGTAACAAAACTCATGGAGAAAAATAAATTGCTTTATGTTATAACAGCATTTGCACAAATTAGTATCTGACTTTTTATTTTCTATGTGATTAACATGTTTATGAAACTAAACCAAGTTACCTTTTTTTGATGTTGTGCATAGTTTAGTAATTAAATTTTATTATCTTGACTAATGCTGATTACATTCATGAGAAAACCACCTTACAATATCATTTTTATAAATGAAGATGAGTAAATTTCTTGAATATGATACGGTAATTGCGTAAGTATAATAAGCAATTAGGTTTTTCCCATTAAACCAATTGAGTTGGATGGGAAAGTGGTGTAAGTATCAGCGAAAATTTAAATTTCTTAATACACAAACAAGAATAAATGCGATTTGCATTTTCTATTGGAAAGCTCTAATATCTTAAAACCACTAAAAGTTTCCTTTCTCATTACAGTCATCTTCAAGATTCTCTCGGCATTATCGATACGAAAACAAAAATTCTCAATTAAGTTTTTAGTAAGAAAGTCGATTTCCTAAATGGAATTTAAGTCATTGCGGATTATCTCACTAATAAGTTATTTAGCAAACAGCCATTGATTTCATTATTTTATTTATTCAACAAACAACTACGCCCTCTTTAGTTTTCACAAATTTTTCATCCGGGCAAATTCTAATTAGGCTGATTTGTTGAAATGCCGACGGAACCTTGAAAAATAAATGAAACCAAAAGAGATGGAAAATACACAAGATAACAAGCGATGCAAATCCATAGAAGATCACGGGACTGGAATTCACTGATAGAATAATCCCAAGGAGAGGTTTGAAGCAGCGAATAATATGAGTGGGGGAATAGATATTCGTTCGCTACGAACTAATTTAAGTACACGCAAATGATGTTTACGTCGTTTTAAGGAACATAATGACTGACGCATGCGCAAATGACAGCAGCGTGGCCACAGGGGATATTTTCCCTAAATTTACGTTTGGACTGTCATACCCCAACCTCTGTGCAAACAAGTTCTTATCAGCATGTACAAGATGGCTTGCGACAAAACTTTCCGAGCAATTTTTAAACTTTAGTTGAGACTGATTGATGAAGATCTGTTTCTTAAACCTTCAGAGAAAGAGATGGGACCGAGTCTAAGAAGATTCTTAAGGCTCACTTAATAGAAGTGTTAGATTCCATGTGGTGTGCCTTAGTGTGAGGAGACCTAATGAGATATTCGTATTATCAATTCTGCACACGAGTTCCTGTAGGTTTATTTTCAGGAGGACTTGCAGTTCTCAATGTGGGGATATTGCAGTATGGCTGCAACAAACGAATGGCAAATTACCCATCGTTCAAGAGCATCATGGGTAATTTGCTTTCTAAGTCAGTGAGTGCACTTGTTGCAAAGGAGATTTCCATGCATGTGAGCCACCTTCAGTAAATACGAAAGCTTTGTAAAGTTTGAAATAGGAGATTTGGGGGGGGGGGAGGAAGGGATATAAGTTGGGTTGTTTTTTAACTTTAATGATGAACTTAAAAACAATTTGCGCACTAAACAAAAAAAACCCCCACAATTTACTGAAATGTTATTAAGTAAGAAGTGCTAATTAAAAAACAAAACAAAGTTCGAAGATTTAAGAAGACAGTTAAAAAAGATGCAGAGAATTTTTTGAGGGGAAATATATTTGAGATAATTTTAAAATTAATTAACAACATTCATTTTAAAATATTACAAAAATTTAAAAATTAAATATAGATTTAAATTTTAATGAAGGAAATCTTCAAAATTTTCAAAAATAATGAATAAATAAACATACACCTATTTAAAAATTGATAAATTACAAATATTTATTTTAATAATAATAGAGGAGAAAGAGGGCGTGGAGAGATCAATCCTTTTTAGGACTTCCAGGGTAACAAATGGCAATGCTGTAGCCAATGAAGTTTTAACTGAGGCTCGGCTATTGCCGTTTCCCAGCCATGACTAGAGCTTTTTAGCTCAATAACACTCCATCCACACAGATTCACTTCATTCAGATGACGGGGTAAAGAGTCAATGACCCAGTCCATCGCCCAGTTCTTTTAAGAACTTAAGGAGAAAGAGGGACCGTGGGATGCGATGATTAATATACCCTTGGAGGGTAATGAATAGCAATGCTGTAGCCAATGAAGTCCTAACTGAGGCTCGGCCAATGCTGTTACCCTCCTACCATGATCAGAGCTTTAATAGCTCAATAACACCTTATCCCTACAATGTCCTCTACAGATAACGGGGAAGATGAAAAGCATTCTTGCTTCGCCATTTTAAGCCAGTCCTTATAAGGAGAAAGGGGTTCTGAATGAGGAAGAAAAGTCCTTTTTAGGACTTCAAGGGTAGCGGATGGCAATTCTGTAGGCAATGAACTTTTAAATGAGGCTCGGCTATTGCCTTCACCCAGCCATGACTAGAGCTTTTAGCTCAATAACACTCCATCCACACAGATTTTCTTCATTCAGATGACGAGATTAAGAATCAAGGACTCAGTCCATCTCCCAGTTCTTTTAAGAACTAATATAATAATGCGAAAAAAACTGCTCTAAAGATTTGTTGGAGTTATATCTTCCTTTAATAAGCAGAGAGGATGGTGGTCTTGTTTGTAGACGTTCAATGAAGATCCATGGCACAGTGCAACCCACAAACTACATCTTTGGAGTGGGGAGTCGCTATCTATTTGAGAGTATGGAAAACGAAGAGTTCATTTTCTTAGTCTACTTCTCAACAAATTAGCAATCGTACCCGGAGGCATCTAAGAAAGAGTATAGGATCCATCAGATCGAATATTTGGATGCATCAAAATTTGAAAACAAATAAATTACAGCAAACAGATAAACGAAATAGCATAGAAACAAGCGAAGATAAGAACGGAGCTGTGCAAAGAGAAAGGGATAAATAAAATAACAAAAAACTTCAGTTTCCTCAGGAAGGAGAGGCAACTTACCGAAGCAAACAATGGAATGCTGTCGAGAGTATTTTCAATTTGCGCGCATTGGGTTCTATTCTGAAGGTGCTTGTTTCCTCTGCTATGCCAATTATGGAATAAAACCAATTTTCCCTCACACTTGGTCACGTTTTTTGTTATCATCTCTTTAAGTAAAGGGGCGGGAGGGTTATATTTAAGTGTAGTTTGATTGTTAGCATAATAAAAGGCAGGGAGGGATAAGAAAATGCAGAATGCACAGGACTGTTAATGGAAAAAGACATTACTATTAGATTTATCGGATGATGGAACAGTCTTTCCTTCAAGATATAATTAGGTGATAAAACACCAAGGCAATTTAAGACTCCATTTTGTGTATCACAGAAAGAGTGTAAAGCCCAGTTACGGTAAAAAAACATTTTGCCCTCTCATCACAGAATGGATTACGATAAATGGATATGGCTGAATGAGTAGCCGAGGATCTACGGAACTAGTTAAACATGGCATTCAGTGAGCAAGATAAAATAGCTTTTTTGGAATAACGACTTCTCAGTCAGTTAAGCTCGGTTAAAAGCTGATAATGGTAATTCAAGGTTGGTCCAGGCAAGATAATTGAATCTTTAAATCAGTAATTGAAAAACTTACTTAAAGACAACGTCGTATAACTCGGAAAAGAAATTAAAAAAAAAACGCATTTTGTAAGGCACTACTCAAGTTGCTTTTATTGAGAAAGGAATAAGATAGATAAAGAACGCAGAAGTTCAACAAAATCACACAAACTTTAAATTCCTTTAAAATTAAATGGTTAAAATAAAATTGTATTCAACCATTTGAATACGATGAGTTTTCTTTAGCTTATACAGTAGATATTCCGACCACGTCATAAGACACCCATCGTAAAACTTTTAACGCATCAGCTGAATACGTATCATTCGGCAATCTAACTTTACATTTAAAAATAAGTGGAGAAACTGCTGACTCATTCTTTCAAGGTATTGCCATGGGTATTTAAAGAATGAGTTTGCACGAGAGAGGGGATATTACTAATGCACAGCAATGCAGTGTAAAAATTGCTGTAAGATGTTTTACAGAGAATTCCCTAATGAAAACTTGAGAATGAAATAAATAATATATATTGCCATCCGTTAATCGAATTGATATAGGAATGGGTAAATATGGCGCAGTGATTCGGTGCGAAATATCGTGCTGCAAACAGTATGGTATGCGGTTACTGATGCTGTGATTTATACAGTGACTAGTCATTGTATTAGAACCACTAAGCCGGTCACTTCGTTAGTATGACGTGTTTGTCCTGATAATAGATAAAGAAGGCAGGCAAATATTCGATTGTTTTTGAAACGAGTGCTTGTAGTTCTACATTATTCAATCACCGACTAATTGGGATGCTTAAGTTCAACACCTGGTCAGCGGAGTCTTGTAGCTGGAGAGATAGCCTGATATAAGAAACTAACGAAGAGTAACAAGTATCATGTAGTCTAGGGGACACTCAGTTACGTAGCACAGTGTCATGGATGGGACGTACCGCTTGCTGAAAACATTACCAAGAAACTTTACCTTTAACTTAAAAAAAAACGCTTGACTAAGTCAGTGAGCATAGGAACCTTACTGGAACACGTCAGAGGCGGTAATAAATATCACGTGAGCCAATGAATCCATGTTTCACTTGTCTGTTAGATGGCAGTACGTCACACTAATGAGAGAAGTGTGATGGTGTGAGGAGGTTTTCTGATACACACGCTGGACTCGCCCAATACCTGCGAAGCGACATTTAAATGACTTCTTGAACACAACTGTCATCGAGATGTATATGTGCAAAGTTTTGTTCGTCTAATAAATTACTCGTAAATCTAGCAATGATAACTCACCATATGACAAGGTCCAAGAATGGTATGGCTTTGTCATCATAAAGATGACTGCCGACAGCTGTGAGATGACTGGATAGCTGTTGTACGTGATTCAATCCGAATCAACTGCGGAATTCAATAGACTTCGCAATGACCAGCAATCCTTGTGGACACTTTTGGTACCGAAAGGAATCTTTCTCGACTAATAGAGTCAATTTAGAAGCTAAAGGGATGGAATAAAGTAGAAATAAAATTGCTATTGAATTCATTTTGCTGAAACCATTGCATGAAGAATGATGGAAGAACTTGGTTGAAAATAATCAAAAACAATTCCGTGCAGCGCAGTCTGAAATCAGAGTGATAGGTGACGTTCACGTCAAGAATACTTGATTTATTAAAAATGAAAATAAATATTAAGATATAGACTTTGCAGCGGAGATGCTGATCTTCATACGAAAAGGGGATTATCCGTCGTTCAATTCAAAACACGTTCACATCCACCAGAAAACGTCTTCGCGTCGATCAGAAAGTTTTTCAAACTGTACGTGAAATCAGTTCTCTTCGTCTTCCTTTTCTCCATTCGGAAATTATTCTCAAGAATCGCTTGTATATGCAAATATCATTAGCGTAATAAAGTCGTTGGATTTACTGTTTGTAATATGCAGTTCAATCCTTAGAACACATGTGTTTTGAAGCAGCCTTTTCAATACATTTAGGCGCTCATTAACAGTTAATAACCTAATTAGTTCGAAAGAACTCGCCAGATAACTAATTAAATTGATAAAATGAGCAAAATACTTAGTACGCAATCTCCGATTTATAATTCCAGGATTACTAAAACTACTGCGCTTCAAGGTACATTAAATTATTTCAGTATCCACACGTTATTAATAAAATAATCGAAAATTTTAATAGGCATGCGGAAATATTTAGTCATTTACAACGTATTGTGAAGGAACACAGCATGTGCGTCTTTCAGAGCTTTGCAGGAGATTTTCGTTAATCTTCCATAATCACGTTGTCAGTACAGTACAGGAAGATATTTTCGTCTGAAGGATTCAATCTGTCAACTTCTCAACGTAATTTCCAAGAACTGAGCACTCAAATATCTAGTTTGGACTGTTTACTAATTTCTATCAGCAAGATAATTTAATTTAAACTAAACAAAACTCATCTTTTATCTTGGGAAATAAAACCAGAGGATGACGTACGCTGCGCTACTTAGCAGCAAATTTATTCCAAAGTTCCACACTTTATGCACCTCACAATGATGTTAAAGCGAACTTCGATGTGACTCAAATTATTCGCCAAACCAGATTGCGATTCCAATTATCTTTCGCTAACAAAGAAACCTGTTTGTTAACTAACACACCAGTTCGATCTCTTAATTTTTTATCCTACTTGGAAAGTAAAATAAAAGTCTTTCAGTACAAACACAGTCTTGTCTTTGTTAAGTAGAGATCAGATGCCTTCCAGCTGTTAGGATAATTTTAGCTATTCACGGTGTTCGCATATTTAATTACCAAATCAAAAACCTTTTAATATTATAAGCACATTCGGATTTTTCGGAGCGTTTTTTATCGACACCACTGAAGCTAGTTCAAAACTCACCAGACGATCACCATCATCCATTTCTAAGGCGGGATTTGAACCTTGACCTGTTAGTTAGAGAACCGATACGCTAACCACTCGCCAACCAAGTTTCGAATCTTATTTGGATCTCGCTAAAGCCGAATTCATCAAAAAGTGCAGTCTAGAAATGTTGATTAGACCGTTATAATCCAAACAGCACTCAATAATACGTGAACACATAAAAAAACTATCACAATGATATTCAAACATCATCCCCTATTTAAATTACTATAAATGCTATAGTTTTCTACAAAATACAACAAATCTTTCAGAGGAAAGGCCAATCAGTTCAAATTGGATGTTCAGTCTACATGCAATTAGCTCCACAAGATGGTATTAACAACTTCAAGTTTAGTGGACTGTTCAAGGATGATATGAGACTGGAACCTGTCGAGTGCATTTCATTAACATTATTAAGTACTCAATTTCTGTTTAATTAATTAAGATTAACAACATACGTCACGGGATAACCTAGCGATTTACTGTATTGCCACAGTAAGATAAAAGACGGACTACTTAGATGCATTCCCCTCAAGATAAGAGTACTAATCTGAGGAACATGTAGAATATACTATAGTTATTAAGTATTTTATGAATACTTTCTTTGGATGTTTGTCTTTTAAAATGTACAAACTCTGATGACTACAGAATATAAGCTCCTAGAAATAGTAGAGTGAATTTGGGAATGATCGTACCTCTGTTTGAACCAAATTTCTCGAACGAATCATGTCTAGTTTGTATTTTACTCTCAATAAGATATTTACTGCGCATCTTGTGATAAGCATACAAGAACATTTCACAATGCAGTGTTATAAGAACTGTCTCAATTTGTTTTTCAATTTCGAAAACATTTTTGCAACTACAAAAACAAAACAAAATGTGTAGTTGCAATTTATTAAATAGATTATATAACCTCACGCTCTCAATATATATTTGCTGCACCAATAAATAATGTTTACAAAGAAAATTATTCACATTCAACATCGATTTCCCTAAGCTTCTAAACTACCCCTACCATTTTCTTAATATTCGACACTGTACTATTAAAACCATAGAAGACTGCAATCTATGCTCAACTCGATGGTAACAGCACTAACGTTTATAGAGAAGACGTCCTATTGGGTAATATTACTAACCGTCTTCCATTATTTCTGTTGCATTTCGATTGTGTTCCTTATATGAACTTTGTGTAATGTACAGTAATTCTGCATTTAATGTAGTGACTCCCTTTGATTGCCCATTCTACTAACACAGATTTGCAAGTTAAACAATTGTAATCTACAAATGGAGGTAGCTGGACGTGCTCTTCATTCTAAACAGTGCTAGAATTAATATCAGAAGAATAGAAATGGGATGATCAATACGAGAAGGATATTCCTTGATTTAATTGAAACAATCTAAAATTCACAGACTGCTAAACAGTCTGTGAATTTCAAAGTGTTTTTAGAAGAACCACTTCAAACTGGAAAAGGCTTTCAGAAGAGCATTTATCCATTACAATGCAAAAAAGTCAGATTTTTTGGAAGCACGGGAAGCTATAAAATATCATCTGTTTGTGCCAAGAGACGTCCGAGATTGTCATTATTCCAAGGAAGGAGACTTCTTATTTGACGACCAAGGTGCTATAAAATATAAAATCGGAAAGACGGGGTTCGTTTTTATGATAAATGAGGCATAAACCAGCTTTCGAAGGATAAACTGGTCCACCGTAATCATTGAATGATTACAGTGGACCAGTGAGAATGGAATGCTGATCAAATTTTACGGACTGAGTTTGAGAAACTGGTGAGTTTTTTTCTTATTTGATAAGATCCCAAACTACGAGAGACTGAACAACACAGAATACCATCATCTTTCATGGCTGGAAGGAAGTATAGTAAGAAAGAATAATATTTTAATATTATATCTGAATAATACATGAAAACTGTACTTTAGATATTCAGAAGGGAAGCCGTTCCATGATCGAATCGAAGAAAAATTGATCGAAAATTATTCAAATCTTGTTTGAACTCTAATTATGATGGGTAATCGCTGCTGGCGTAAATATCACGATTTACGGGAAAGTGAAGGAATTATCCGTAAGGCTATGATGAATAGTGACCACCATTATCCGTAGAAAACTCCATCAAGAGAAACATCTATGAGACTGGAGTGAATCGGTATGTTACTTGGTATACACTATTCTACGACAAGTTATGGGACATTCCTTTATCTGACAGAAGAAAGATGCGACTAGGCGGTATGGAAATTTGTCACCACTCAATTCTGTTTGTTTGATTGGGTACATGTCCCATGACTTCTGCTAGGACAGTTTATTTTTAATGTAATTTCTAAGGAATATCTATCGTAATTCTATTGAATTATTCAGGTACGTTTTCCCCAGTGATCAACCAGTACTTATGAAAGTAGTTTCACATCACGGTTTAAGTTCCGCAGCTTAAAACTACGGCCTGTCATTTGTGAATACTTTCAACTTCGTACTACTGGCTTTTACGCTAAAATCTCATTTTTTGAGTATCTGCGTGGTTTTCTTTAGACAAGACGAAGAACGTAATCTCAATAAAGAAAATTTCTAGTGTGTAGATACCTTGTGACTCGGAGTTAACTGAATTAATCAAATTCTTAAAATTAACTAGTCGATTAATTAAATGATTCATTCATCTGCAGGCACTGATTTAAATTATTAAAAGCTTCACTTCTAAATAATTCAACGGTTAAGTAAATAGTTTACTGGATTTCTTACAAGAACGACCTCACTTCACTCCCGGCTTCTGCGAACAGTTGAGAACTAATCTCGCAATTGTTGGAAAAAATCGGATTTAAACCCACGTGATTCAAACACAGATTTACGCACCAAAAATCTTCATAAAAATGTTAATGGAAGAAGACGGAAGTCTCCTTACGAGATGATCTCTCCCTCCTCAAGACTTAACGTAATCACTCTCAAACGTTCGTTTTTTTTTCTTGTACTTCTTTTCAAGATATTTGTCTTGGGACTTCTGCTGAACTGGCTTAAGCCACTTCTTTAAGTACATAACTCGTTATCCACGTCTTCCACCTCATATATCGCTCTTCTACGAAATAGCGTTTCTCCACTCCCACAAGCACCGGTAATGGATAGAAATTAATACTTTAAAATCACGATGTATGCGAACTGTGGGTTTATATTATTAATGACCCTCACGAGACAAAATTACTTTTCTTACCTCTTCCGGTTTTATGAAACTAGGCAAAATTATGAGTTCAAGGTTAAAGATCATTACTGACGCAGTTGTAGTCGACATCATTGCATGAATATCCAAGAAAGGTTTGTTTTTTAGGGCTCACTCGAAACTATATTGCAGTCTTGAAACTGTGGTAATCTCATGTAACGGCATTTAAAGCTTAGAGCAACTTTGAAACGTGCTTGGATCATGCTACATAATCCGTACACTGAGGAACCAAACATCTTTTTTTCTGTCATCAAATAAACATCCATACTGGAATAGATTCAACGAACTCAGAGAATGTTTGCTGTCAGGATAAGATGTTACCCGCTTGACCCAGGATGGATAAAATAAAGCTCAATGTAGAACAGTCCTAAAGAAATCATGAATTTTCTATTTATAACTGGTCTCCTCTTAAAGGAGCCAGACGACAGACTCCACAAATCGAAACGTGTAACTACTTCAGCTCTATAATAAGTAAGTGAGTGTGCATAGGAGTTACACGTGAGTTTTATTGTCACATGTAAAAATTAAAATTACGTTCCACATATTTGGATCCAGTTGATATTTCTTTTGCCTACAAATATAAGCTCTGGGAGTCAATACCGGCTCTTCCGACTGCATTCAATTAGATCATTAAGTAACTTGGGATCGCAATGCATCCAACTCGGTCCTGTTTTCGTCGTAAAATAGGTCCCAAGTTTCTCATTACGTGGGGACTCTTACACGAACTGGTTTTCTTTTTATTGCATATTCGCCACTTGCGTTTCTTCCGAATTTATTTATTACAAGGCAGTTGTAGCTGGTTGGATTATTACCGAGACAAGTTAACGATGTCGGATCCACACTATATCTTAATTCTGTGCAAGTTAAGTCAAGAAGAAGAATGGAAAGGTTAAAACACGCTTGCGTGCGAATTGGCAGGGACTATTTATCAACCTCTTCAGACCACATACTTTCATCTAACGAAATTTTAATTAAGCTCACCCATTAATAGGCTGTCTCTACAATATATTTTCATGAACAAGAAATAACGTATCGTAAAATCAAAACTAAAGAATTATTCCAATAATCTACCGCCTGTGTTTGTGTTTCGCGTGATGAACATAACTATGCCATGGAACTAAAAGTTATAAATAGAAAGTTCAATCTCGGTTACAAGAAAACGGCTAAAGATACTGAAGCTAGTGAATTCCTATTTTAAGATGGAGGAATTGGTTATCGATTCCCAGATGTGGGATTGACGAATCTTTTATAACGGGGTGAACAGGAAATCTTTATGGAATTTTATCCGGCCTTAATATTTCAAACACACATTCATCTCCATCTCTTAACTCTGTTCTGTTTAAGTTTGTGATGTCAACTAAGGTCAGCGCTTCTCGAACATGAATGCAGCTGGAGTTTGAACAAACACGACTCGCTCGCCAATGTAAACCGAAGATGCGTCTACATGCTACCAGTGCTGTGCATTGACTGTGTCAAGAAGCAGTTGGGGACACAATAGCAGGGCAGGATCCGCCTCTGAACATCTCCAATGCTGCCGACCTGCAGGATATAGCACATCAGACACTTCCTTCTCATCTGTGTACGGAAATAATTAATTATATGACCTGACTATGGAGTGATTAACTCACATTACTAGTTCTACCACTGGGTGGCTCTACAGTAGTTGCCGTAATTATTCTAAATGGGTAAATCCATCACTGGCCAAGTAGTGCGTGTCATAGCTGCTTCTGCACAATACAACACTCGTTAACGCGTATGTGTGTGTGAGATATTTGGCAGTCCATTCAAAGTCTACTACGCTGCAAGAATTATCACGAGGGCTATCTGCATACAAAAGACTTAAGAGAATCATTAGAGAGGTCACTGGCAAGTCGCAAATAGTAACGTTCTCCGAGGGAAGGCCCTAGTGCAAGACCGGCATCCCAGTTTGATGGACTTATCACGTAAATCTGATTAGCGTCTGTCAACCGTGATGGTAAACATCCATTTGCCAGTACTGGAGATAGCTCGCCCACCTATACGTCCGATGGTTAACATTCCAAACGTTTAGATCTGGGTTTAACAGTTGCTATGCAGGCTTCTGGTACACAAGGAGGTGAAATGATTTAAGGGCAAGATCACGAAGATGGACGTGTTGTTATCCAACTTCCTCATCATGTTAATGAAGGTAGGGGGAAGAGGATCAGCAGATTACGCTAGTTAAATAAACATCTTCTTATAAAGGTGTATCATTACTTCTAGCTTACATATCAACAGCCTCAAACTTAAGCTTTCACAAGTCTTTTCTCTACTAGATATTCTATTTTAGGTCTTTATATACAGCCTTTCATCTCATAGAAAAACGTTGTTCTCCAATTAATTGGGCCATTTTAGATAAATAGGTAATTGGCTAGGATATCTAGGTAGGACTTATACATTTCGTATTTGATATTAATTAAATTAGCATCTGTCTGACGTTAGCTTACAAAGTAACTGCTTACAGAGATTAATTTTCACTTTTTTTTTCCGTACAGGACAATATCTGTAAGCAGCTTAAGAAATTACACGACGGAAAGAATTGTAAAAGTAAATTATGATGTACACAGTAGAGATACAAGGAAAGAATTAAATATATGAATTATTAATGAGCGAAATCTAATAATTTCAGAGAAGTTTGATTTCACTGCAATTAAAATCGAAGCGGATGAAGCTTTGGAAGACCATATGTACGCGGGTGTGTTCCATGGCTAGTTTGTCCATTGGAAGTGTTACAATATCAATAAAGTGTTACAATTTCTGAAAGGAAAATAATTCCACCATCACCATATGAAACCGATTAGCTCACCTAAAACTAAAAAAAAAAAAAAAGCTGTCAAGGCTTCATATCTTCTAAACGGGATCTGAACCCGTTCCAACGGAAGGACATGGCATCTATCGTTACTAGCATCAAAAGAGGAGCGACAAACAACAAAGCTTCTTTTAGTGCAATGATGTTCAATTAATGTTTGCCGAAAGATTAATTTTATTAGAAATGTTTGCAAAAGTGTAATAATTATAAAATACGTATGTTCTCCATAATATCTATCTAAATTAATTTAATAATATCGACTCTTTTTATATTTACCCTACATACGCATATCTGGACAAGCAAGTAAAAAGGGAGGTTGGACTTATTGATGATTTTCTTGAACAGCTGGGAAGTTGTAACTGGGAATATTACATGAGGAAAACATTTTAAACTATGTAATGCAAAACTAAACAATGCTAACAGTACAACCTACGTATAATGCAGAAGTAGAATGGCTATGAGAAAATGATTTGGAGGAGGAGAGTCTGCTTACGAGCGCGTGTAAATCTGTCAATTAATCTTACATGTTCCTAATTTAGTTATTACATTTAATATCTACTCCACGTATCTAACTTGTGAGCTCACCATTTCTTTATTTAACAGAAAATGTCTTATTTTAATGAGTTTTTTTATTTATCTACCGCTCGGTTATAACATTCTGAAAGATGGCTTCATATGTAGCCGTATGTTTAGGTAAAGAAAATGAAGACAGACATAAGAAGTTCAAATAATTCATGTGGATAACGTCGGTTATAGCACATATTCCCAAAATTGTTTTTGTTCAAGAAGGATGGAAACATGAGACACTTGCACGGATCAACAGAAAGGTGAAACGCCTGTCATGGCTTAATTATGGACTTTCAGAACTCGTTACGTTTTGCTGAAACAACTACAACTTCTAAAGTGCAGACTAAGAAATAAAATTGTTGAAATAAAACTCTCGCCATTACAGTCTGTTCAAATGTTTCCATGTATGTATTCAGTGTGGACGATGTATTCGTGTGATGGGGAAATCTGAAGTAAGTGTTGGTTTGAGAGATTGATTTTTATTTCAATAAATTATTGATTTCAATAAATTAATTCCGCTTTTTGGGTTCATACAAACTGAGAGAGAGAGAGAGAGAGAGAGAGAGAGAAAGAGATTATTTTCATTCATATAAAATCCTTCGCTTCCTTTTTCATTTGGTATCCGAACTCTCTACATCCATGCGGTATTTGTTTGCGAATCCCTTGCCTACATTTGCAACGATCTGTTTACGTCTTTCATTCAAATAAATTGGGTTATTCCATGCATGTAATTAAAGTGTTTCATTTCAATTGAAACCGCTGTTGTTGCTTGATTCACACTCAGATAATAACGATCGCAAAGATATTTCTACATCGAAACTATTCCTTATCTGCTCGGTCTTTAAATCACGAAACACTATCGTACTCAGAAACAACATAAATGTGGAAAGTAGGAAGAAACAGTTTCAGAGGTTTGTATCGCTCGATGAATCACTTTATGCAGAACCTAACTATGTTTGTGAGGCTGATTGCGTACGTTGAGCAAAAATAACCGCATTTTTGAGGTAAAAAAGCACTATTATTGCGAAAATTAATAACGAAACTGTTAATCGCATAGTATCTACAGCAGAAGAAGTCCAAAAGAATCAGATTTGGTTGTAGTTAACGATAAATCCAATTTGAAGTGAAGTCTTACCCAAGAGTAAGAAAAATAATAATAAATTTAAACTAAAGAACTTCGACAACTTTAGTCATCTGACTTAAACTACTCATCCAAATCTAAACTATTTTTAATTCTTCTAGGAAAGGATCTAGACAGTGCTCTTTCGGCTCAAACATTCCTTTGAGATCCCAGCATCAACTGGATGACAAGTAGCTAGAGATATCAACCAAAGAGTCTTCAAAATTGGCAGTTTTGAAAGCTATCCTACCCTGCTTTAGTTCCTGTTTTCTCTAAGGCAAACAACATTCCGAATATCGTAGAAAATTAAATGTCAAGACACCAACATACATTTAAAAAAAAAACTGCTACATCTTCCAAAAGGGAGAAGGTGGGGAGCATTTTATTTTTGTATGTCCTAATCCTTTTAAGAATTATGTTTTTACTCTCCATCATCAATTTTCCTGTTAACAAAACCTGGAAATTTTTACAAAAGGTACATTTTAATTTGCGGCAACCATCTCTGCTTATTGAAGTAATTAATTATTTTTTTGCTATCTTAATGAGGAATTTATTTCAACGTCCATGTAATCTGTAAGACTTAGTATGTTTGGAGATTGACCTTTTTTTTTTCTATTTTTCCCGAACCTCTTATTTTTATGAAAAATGTAGATAATCTTAACTTACAGGCTTACAATTACACAGCAGGATGCGTAATTAGTTCTATTAGTTCTATAAAAAGAAGTCAGGTGAGTACAAATATCAGTAAGGAGGAGGAGATTATCTAAAAGAACATCTAAAACGTATAATTATTTAAATCAGTACTTCTGACCTTCTTTAAACTGTATTTTAAACTTATATTTCTATAGAAATGTCCTACTAGACAAGATTCGAAAAGTTATTTAACTTAACCTTGCCTTAAGTACTCTTCTATGTGCTTCAATTCGAAAGAATTTTGACTTGAGATTGCTTAAGCAGTCAATATCGAGATGAGTAAGAATGCACTTCAGCTGGATGTGACAAGTGGGTATGGCAAAAATCTCACCAACGTCAGCAACAGATGAAAAATATCTCCCAGCAGAATTTTTTTGTTCTCATTCACTTTAATAGCGGCGTATTTTCCTCTTTTGAATTAATTAGCTATCTCGGATATCTTCATAATTAAACGTCAAATGCAAATGATGACTGAGCTATGGGAGTAATTTGAAATTTTCATGAACCTTACTTAATGCAGTGAGCGCCCTCTAGGATGCCGAAACGTGCGATGAACACTCAACTTTCTTCTCTCGCTTGTTTTTTTTTTATTTTTCTTGTAAAAAAGCAATGGTGTAATTAATATTTACGTGTTTTAAATTCCATCGAGTTCTTCTGGCGTAAAATAAACATTCCTCTCAACTTATACCACCGAATTCTCTTATGAATAATTTCTATTTGATTCGCCAAGCAAATGTAGAAATGATTTAATGTAAGGCCTTGTTTATCTTGGACTAAGTTGAATATATCTTTCCCAATACTCAGATATACGGAGGGATGTAGAAATAGGAGTGTACTCTACAACTTCGAAATCACAACAGTGATCTTGCATTAAAATAGTTTTTCTTAGAATATAAACAAACCTATTTTAACACAAGATCATTGTGTGATAAAGAAAATTTTATTTTTCTTGTAGTAGAATAGCCCATAAGTTCCTATTTGCTTATTTGAACCCAAGATTGTATTAACTGCTATAATTACGTGATGTGTATAATTATGTACGAAAAATTAATGCGTCAACAAAAACAAAAAACGCTAAAAATCAAAACAAAAAAACACAAAAATCAAGACCAAAAATTAATAAAAAACCAGAAACAAAAATACACAAAAATCAAAACAAAAAAACGATCAAAATAAAAACAAAAAATGATAAAAATGAAAACAAAAAAGCACAAAAATCAAGACCAAAAATTAATAAAAAACAGAAACAAAAATACACAAAAATCAAAACAAAAAACCTAAAAATTATACAAAAATATTAAAAATAAAAAACAAAATAACATTAAAAATCAGCACCACAAATCAATAAAAATCAAAAACAGAAATCATTAAGACGCTAAAAACTACTAAAAACACTAAAAATCAGAAATACTAAAATTCAGAACGAAAATAAATAAATAATACTAAAATTTAAAAACAAAAAATAAAAATAAAAAAACACTAAAAATCAAAACAAAACACTAATAAATATTAAAATCCCAAAGTACTAAAAACTGAAAACAAAAAAAAAACAATAAAAATGAAAAATAAACATTAAAACACGTGGAAAATCTGTATTTTAATGTAAAGTTTAAAGGTAATGTACAAGAACACAAAACCAAAGTCTGAATGGATCCTACAATGCCATCGCTTGATTCCTGACAACAGAGATCTTCTACGCCTATTAAAAATTCACTAAAGAGCTGAAAGTTATTCCATGAAATCTCATCCGCACTGCATAAACATCACCTTCTCTTGTGAAGTGATTGAATTCGACCCAGCGTGCGTTGGTTCAGAATTAATGTTAAGACTTTGGAGGTAAAACAACCTTCGAAGTGAGTTTGCTTTTGTAGAGATGCTGTCGAAAGCCAAATGAAAGGAGGAAAGCCACACGATAATAACAACACCACGGAATTCAGTGAAACCTTGCAATTCCACTGAAAACAGCATTCACTGAATATTCACTGAATGTTATTTTCGTTTTAACGGTTTTGAAAATACTGAAACCAACTTTATTAACGTTCTTTTTAAAATTAAACAGTTTGTAAACGTACAGGCCGATGGGCAGTTAAATCCGATTTCACTTTCTAAACATTCCTTCTCCAAATATCTAATTATGTCTTAATATTATCGAAATACTTCTGAGGAAGGTCGACGCTGCGTTAATTACACACATACACATTCTGTCAACATCCGATTGATTTCCCCAGAAATGTAATTATGAAATCATTCGTCTAGTTTGGTGTGCACAAGGATCAATGCCGACATTCCAGAAAATCCCAAGGATTTTCTACGGCGTATGTCAGAAACCATCGCAAATTGAAACCGCCCACAGAGATGCGTCCACACTCAGTCCAACAGGTGACTGACGCAAGAGATGATTATCTTTAGCTTCGAACGAAATCCGAACAGACCTGTCAGATACTATCCCACAGAAATAGTAAAGAAGTTGACTCTTGTGAAGTGTAAAATTTCTTCTGTTATTATGAAAATAACTCGCATACTATTTCTTTCTTTCTTTTTTTCAAGTGCCCTCCAGCCAAAACATCAAAGCTCTCTTCTGACAACGATATCTCTTCTTATAAAAATTGTGCATCAAGGTTATTTTTTTTTCGTTATTGTCATCGTTACCATGGTAACCGCTTTTCCCCTTTTGTCATTGATACTGTGCAGAGAAAACATTCCCTCTTGGCCCTCCATTTCCTGCAGAAATATCTCACCTAGCTGGTTTTATATATCTACACATATTACTGCATTCTTTGCAGTATCCTCATAGTATCGAGTGCTTTATTCACCACAGTTAAATGCCTTTTATTCCCTAAATACACAAACAAGCCAAATAAATTTTACGCCCAATGAATTTTGTTAAATTAGGAAGAGGAGGAGTACATCTAGCCGTCTTTTTGTTTGTACTTTACTGCAACCAAACTGTAGTGGAATACCATTTGTTTTTGGTAAATTCGATGTCAACAACATTATTTTGATATGATTTATCATTTGTTTATTTTACTTGGTTAAAAAACAAAGCGATGAATACAGTATAACCAAAGACATTTTCAACCTTGAGAAAAGTTTATTTTGGAAAGAAACACACACAAGCAGGATTTTAGAAGTACTTTTCAGGATAAAATAAATATTTTGTCGAAATAATAAAAAAGATAAAGACAGACGGCGAACGTAAACAATTTTCGACCAAGTTTTGTGGATTTCAGTAGCCTTCCTCTGATTGACACTGCTTTCCCACTCCTTCCCTGCTATGGATTACTTCAGACTGTAGAAATCAAATTTAGAAACATAAGAAATTTCATACTAGAATACGGTCCATTTGAAAGAAACCATCCGACAGAAATGTATCCTAATAGAATACACAACTGCTACATCCTGAGGGGTTTTTTTTGGGGGGGGGGGGAGGGGAGGAGTCACTAACAAACAAAGAAAGAGACACCTGACTGGTAATTGACTGGTTAGAAATACACTAAGGCGACAAAAGTTATGAGATACCTATTAATATTTGTCAACTACGTGTTTTTTTTTCGGGGTGATTTGTCTTTTGGGGATAGGAGAAAAAAGGAAGGAAAAATTCTTCAGAAGGAAAAATCGAACCAAATGTACCAATAGATTGCGTTTTATTGTTATAGACAGAAGGCTGCGACCAGGTTTGAATATTTTCACGTATGTACGTGCGTATCTGTTTTCTTTCATTTTTTGAAAAAATCCTTTAAGTATTTACTCTATTTTTCTGGAAGATTACTAACCCCTGCTTTAAAAGATTCTTTCCCCCCACATAAACTATAAAAACTCATTTTAAGAATTCTTTCTATTTGCGGTACAGCAATGTTTACCTCACTGGGTAAACAAACCACACATGGATATATCATAAGTATGAGTAAAGATTTTTATGTCGGGTGGTTTGTCAAGGGAGCAGCAAGATTGGAAAACCTCAGTCACTATCTCATGTCACATGCTTTGGGAATACGCCATTCCCCTTATTCTCGAGACTACAATAAGATAAACACAGTATGCACAGTCTCTGACACTTTAATACTGTTCGCTAAAAACTTCTGTCTTAAAGATTTATATGAAGAAAATAAAAACAAAAGAATTCTATCCATCTTCTTGTTTATTCTACGGGTTTCGTAAAGTGTAAATTTCACAAACGCAATAAATAAGATTTATTCTGGGCACGCAGGAGAGGATATCTCGGTATTTATCGCGTTGTGATTTTACGCATTACGAAACGTGGAAAGTGTTTTATCACCAAACCCTTTGGAGTTTTGGGAGTTTCTTCTTTATAATTATCATCGATTTTCCCTTCCTTATATTATTAGTATTTCGCTCAGGTGTGAAAAACCCTTCTGCTAATATATAAATGAAGAATAGTCTTCATTTAAATACTCCACTCGATTCCTTTAAATATTCAAATAGTTCGTATATTTGCGAGCATGCAAGGAATTAGAGATAATATTTTGCTACCTTATCCCCCCCCCCTCAAAGTTCGGACTAAACCATTTAAGAATTACCATCCGACCCTATACTGTACCATAAACAACGTGTCGTTTGAAATTTGTCGTGAAATCCGAGTCTTCTGTTTTTAAAAATTCGCAGTCGAAACTCTATCCATTGATTTTCTACTGAACAATAATAATCTGGAGTAGAAATAATAAAAACTATATTGATCGTATAATAAGCAGGAATCTATGCAGAATAATATCATTAAAATATTTCGCAATAAAAATCTACTATGAACATCCCTACAGTTTTACATGAAATGGAAAGCTTGTAAAGGCAAAAGGAATACCAGAAGGTCTGTAGTTTCGAAATAGCCTAATGAAAATAAAAGTGCAAGAGGGCAGAGAGAGGAAGCTTTTAGAGTAAAATTGATCACAGGTAAACAATTACGTAAATTGCAGAACTAAGGAGACAATTTACTAATTGTTATGGCCAGAAAATGAGGAGGAACTTGCGAAGATTACTACGGTTGAAAAGGCTAATGATTAGGAAGGAGAGGGGGGGGGGGGGAATTGGGTGTACGAAAATTATGGCATTAAGTTTATGAGGCCAGTCTATTATTTCTTCTAATTCAACAGATTAAAAACATTAGTGTCTAAGAGGGAAAAGAATGGCTAACTCTCCTTCTCTCATAAGGACAATAAAAAGTTCAAGACGCGATTTGAACTGCAGTCTTAAAAAAACGCCGAGAATGGCATTCGATTAACAGAAAGTAGACGTTTATTCAGAACGAAACCTCATCATGGAAGAGTTAATTAAATTAATAACACGTTTAATTAAAGATAACCTGAAATGCGTACTAAAGAACTGCTGACCTTTTTACACTTTCCTTCCCTTCAACTTCAAATGAGTCATAGCGTAAGATTTAATCTTTAAGGAGACAAAGTGAAACTTGTCTTTAAGGGATTTAACGTATTACAAACGCGTACAATTCGATTTAAAGCAAACTTAGTTAAAAACGGAAGGTTTAGTGGATTATCTCATGGTAACAAGCAAAAGACGCAAGCGATTTATTACCAATATTTCGCCTCCAATTACCGAGGCATTCTCAAGGTTTAAAGCAATTACTGTGTGATCGCAGAGACACGCAGAACGAGGACAACACATGAACCCACGAAATAATCAAGATTATGTTGGGGCCATTTTTTTAAAAAATCTGCTATCTTAGGGGAAATGACGATAGTTTTTATATCTTGCCAGTTTCTTTCAGCCAAACTAATTTCAATTCTCTTGTTCTGTTGATGCCCACAACAGTCTTCCGCTTTTGAAGTGGCGAGTTTTTAAGATTGTGTTTTTTCTCCATCTTACTCTAAGAAGGAAGTCTAATGGTTCGTTTTTCCATATTGATTTTAAACACTGTAGGTTTGGTGGTTCCTTTTTTTAAGCATCAAATCTATCAGACTGTCTCTAACATGGAAATTTGCGGTAATCGTATACGCCTCTGTTGCTGATGATGGGTGGTTTTCATCTTTGGTTAAGAGGGATGTTTTTATTACTGGTTTATATGCAGGTTTGAACCTGGTATTTGTTCCGTGATCTCTTTTTTTTTTTTTTTGTAGGATGGCATTCGCTCAGATGCACTTTGTTTCATGTTCGAGTGTAATATCATTAAAGCAAGTGACCCAGCAGAGCTAGAGCGCTATCTCTGTGTTAATGTTTTTGTAATGCCGTATTTCTGTGCCGTATATAGCTTGAAAATTAATATTTACACATCTGCCAGTGTGCGGGTTTACAGGTAGCATCATAGAGCAGTCTGGAAGTGTGATGATTAAAGTGTTTAGAAAGGTAAGCAGTGGTTATTTGACTGAAATGACTTACATTATATGATCATTTCATTTCTCAGTAATACTATGCTGCCTTCTATAGGATCTAACTAATTATTGTATAGTTAGATACATTTGAATACGCTTAAACAGCCTAACGTATTCTGCCGTGTGGCTAAATAGAAAAATGGTAATACAGCTAGAGAATTACAGTGTAGCTAAGCACAGGGTTCTCCTTCTACCCTACACCCCAAAAACTCTCATAAAAATTGGCGTGTCGGAGAGAAGGCGAGCGAAAATTGTATTTGTTCTGCGTCATAATCTGAATGTATTACTAACATGTGGGTAGCTTTTTATTTTCTAAATTAGGATCTTCTATTACTTGTTCATTAACAGCTGCAGTGACATCGAAACATTAGCAGTCCAGAATTGTGTAGTTCATTTTATTTCGCTGAGTTAATTATTTTCAATTAACTGACCTTCACGTTACAAGTTGTACGCAGAGCTATTTGAATTATGAACTATGGGTGGAGCTGTATATGATGGGTGGGTATATAGTTTAGACTAGCAACACGTGGTATATGATTTAAAAATTTTATTCCAAACGGCCAAGTTTCTGCATTCTTTAGAGATGACGTTTTATGGGCAGTATCGAAGATCCGCAGCTAAAAAGAACAATAAAATTATATATTGATGACTCAATACGAAACAGCGGAGTAGAAGAATCGTGGAGTCGATATCCACACTTACATACACTTGTTGTTCAAACCTGCCAAGATTACGGAAACTCAGCCAAAAAACAACAAAAAACCGGTCACACCTAAAAAGACACTTAACGCCTCCCTGATCCCATTATAATTGCTTTCACCATGAGAATGCCCTCAGCAATTGGGAACAAAATATTAGTTGGGTTGGAACCTAGGTCTTAACAGCTTCCACCTTCCCTTAGTAATTATTAAAATTAATTTACATAAATTATAATCTGGACAATGAAAAAGGTGTTAGCGCATTTATTTTTAAATTTTAAATTCATAATTTAAAAACAGTGTCATAAGGCGCATGATTATTTTTAGGTTGTTTTTCCCGATATTTCTTTAATTTCGAATTACTTGATAGGAAGGTGACTGTCACCTGCTTTTATATCAAAGCATACTGCACAAACTCAGATCGTTCCTCATGCTATAATTACTAATCTGTGAATTCTATCGAGCAGTTCAGTTTGTTCTTAATTTGTTTGTGTGTTTCACTAACGAACAGACACACTTCAGCTTTTCGCAACTGTTGTCAAAGTTCTATTCATTACTGTAGATTTATAAGCAAAGAAATATAAAAATATCCATTTGATATTCTCCCAGTTCGAGTCAACAATGTTTCTGACCCTTGATCTGTACTGTACATTACGAATGTCAACGTAAATATATTTAGAGGTCCCGCTTTTCTGTCACTCATGTCGTAGGATCTGGACACAAGATTTCACAATTGAAAATAAATATTACGATGGGGAACGCATTTCTATTAGATGAAAAATGTTTAGTGTGCTTTTTTTTTTCTTTTTACGAATTATTAATAATAATTTTTGAAAACGATCGTAGTATTGAATTACAAACCAGTTGACTGCTGAGTTTTTACCGTTATAGACTGAAATGACTTAAATTATAGGGTCATTTCATTTATGAGTGATACTATGCTGCCCTCTATAGGTGCATTTCTGAACTACTCCTATTTATTTATTTTTCTACGGAGAAGATACAGTTTCTGGACAAATTTTTCCCCAATAAACTTTCCAGTTAAATATCCATAATGACAAAATTTCAGTACCATTGAAAAACGGAAGAGTATTAGAAATTGCATCTAATCATTGCAAAATGGTATAATAGAACAATGCGATAAAAATAGTCTGGATTCAAAGAGCTGTTCCATCTGTCTAAGGTTAGTTAAAATGTAACGCATTTCGGAAGCACAAAGAAATATTTTCTTTGTGGAATATACGATGACAAACAACAATTTTTCAAAGAAATTTGCATTCTTTTATCCACATCCATTCTTTTGACAACTTCCATCCGCACGCATAAAATATGAATTTGCGATTTTATTCAACATAACAAAAGACTCTTTGCGATATTATACTTAGCTCGACCATTCTTGTGACTAATGTCTTTTTAGCTTGCAAAATAAATTCTGTTTTCATTAATTATCCAATTTTTTTTATTTTGCAAATTAATGAGATCTTATAAAATTCCTCTCCTATTGGAAGTCATTTGTATCTTAACTACAACAGTTTGAAGTCCGAAGTTTTTTTCTCCCGTTATGACATCAGCTGTTCGGATTCGCAAGGCTTATTGAGCTCTTTATGTAAAAATCAGAATTCCTCTGTCAGGAAAAAAAAAATTAAGGCAGACGAGACTGTACCAAAACTCTCCATGAGGCATTCGGTGTGGTTGTTTAGATTACTCGAAAACAACTAAAGCCATGAGGTTAATATGTTATGTCTATTAATTGTGTGTTTTTTTTAATCTGATGAAAAATATTCTCCACCTCCATAAGGGAAAGATAACTCATAC
This sequence comes from Typopeltis vanoorti, assembly GCF_054136105.1. Classification (NCBI taxonomy): domain Eukaryota; kingdom Metazoa; phylum Arthropoda; class Arachnida; order Uropygi; family Thelyphonidae; genus Typopeltis; species Typopeltis vanoorti. The sequence goes on along the minus strand of NC_143557.1, from coordinate 57,600,371 downwards.
TTAGTCGAAAAAAAGTTCCTATAAAATGTTTGTATTACGACAGAAATTCAATCCCAGGATACATAAAACATCCCGTAAGCATAAAATATATTTTAGCTGTATGAACTTTTGAAAAGAAAGTAACTGCACACCATCCATACTCGATGCTCTTGGCGCCGCACATATATTTTTATGTAAAGTGATTGTTTTTGCCTAATATCAATCATAGTAACAATTTAAAGCAAGTTTCTAAGCAAAACAGAAGCGGATGTAAATTCGATACTAGATGAATACTAGGCAATCAATCAACTTCAACTTGACGAACATTAAACAGACATTTCATGCTCTTTGGGTATATATCCTTCCGCTCCGCTATATAATCCATCACTTTACGGTACAGAGAAAGAGAGATGATCAAATGCGCAGGTTTTGTACTCATGATGTACATCCGTATTGATCCAGCACATGCATACACGACAGCCTTTATTGCCAATGTAAGTAATCAACCGATGTTCCAAAAAATACAAATTGTAAAAAGAATTACCTTCTGTGTAATCTCATAATTCTTCATCTGCATAAAATCAATTTGATTCTGGCACATACGAAACTTTTTTTTTTTCATTTCTTATGGGAGAATGTTTCACCTGGTGAGTTTTTAATATGTTTCTCAATTTATTTCGGAACTACCAATCGCTGTTTTCTCACCAAATAATGAAAAGAAACTTGGAATATCAAGATGACGTTCTAATTAAGTAGATCCAATACCTGCAGTATCTGACAGTTCTTTATTATGTTTACTTGACAAGTTTACAAAATTAGGAACTGGGTTTGCTTAACGGTAGGTCTAAGGCAGGAAAAAAAAATGGAAGCCACTCATTTTGATGGTCCTTTTCTTCACTAAGAGAATTATTGGAATTTTTATTATGCCATAATCTTTGCTTCTTAATCATGGAATAGAGCAGCACATCGTTCTTCAAAGTTGGACCCAGCTGTACATTAATATATGGATGCAAATATAAATTCAGTGCATAAAATATTCGGTAAACAGCGATGGAGAAAACCAGTGGTAAACTTCATAATCGGATGCATTTTCTCCCTGTAAATGAGCCTCTCTTTAATTGTGTGCTGGTACTAAATCATCACAGAAGCTCGTTCTATGAACAACCAACTCTAGTATGAAACCATTTTTGCGCTGCAAATGATAATAATAATAAGAGGCATTATCATATGAATAGGAATCTATCCATCTTGGGGGAGTTATTAAGCAGTTCTCTCTCAAAGAAGGATTTTTTAATGTTTTGTTTTATCATATTTATTAATAATAAATATGATTATTTACAATTGTTAATTATCAAAATTATAATTATTAGTTAATAAAGTAATATATTATAATAGGTAATTCTTATAATAAGTAGATGGTGGATGACTTTTATTACCCCGATGTGATATTACCATCCTGCCTACTGGAAATAACCCTTACGAGTTTCCATCATTCTTTACAACAACAACAACAACAACAAAAATTATAAATCCAGTTGCAATTAAATATATTTTCCTTAGTACCCAAAATATTAGGTATCCTATTGCATTAATTGAATGAGTATAATAACTGCATTCAAGTACGTAATAATGGGCAAAGGTCGTGACCTCAGATAGTAAGAGTCAGTCCAACTAGAAAACCTATTTCGAAAGTCGTTGCCCTTATAAAATTACCTCGTGCGATTATTTATTTTAAGACTTCACCTGCCAAGAAAGGTTGTAATAAACAGAAGATACTCAACAAGACATGGAGATAGAGACAGCTGCTTGATGGACGCGAAACACCCACAGCATCCTGAGGTCCAAACAAACCTGCTACAATCGATGAAAGAAGTGCGAAGGGGATCTAAATATCACGATCAGTGAAACGCTGTGATTGCCTAGCAACAAAGAGAGAAAAACTATTGATGAAGTGGACAAACAAACATCAACATTAGACACAGGAGGACTGGAAAGAAATTGTATGGAGTGACAAATTCCTGTTCTTATCTAATACAACCCACCATGCTTATCACAACACATACGTGTCTGATAGTCTGCGGTATATTTCTCTTGCAATCCTCAGGACCACCCCTTGATACCAGCAGAGCAAAGTATGAATAGTGCAGCCTAATGAACTGCATCATCCACAGGGGAAGAATGCCTCTCAAGTGTTTTCGAAACCTCGTGGAGTCGATCCCCCAGGGTACTGCTCATCAACGTCGTTTAAAAGACTCATAGTGGTTTATCACGCTGAGGTGGACATCTCTAATAAACTAACCGCTTCGTGTATTTATCACGAGTTTGTGGCAGTGACGTAAGGTAAGTACTGTACAGAAGTATTGACTACTCTTATCAAATGTAATCTGCTAACTCCGGTTTTAACTCGATTTATCCTTTGATCCTTTTTTATAACGGTATTCAATAGGACAACACAGCCTGTTAATTATGACGCATTACACCCTATTAATGAATTATCGGTCGGTTATTCCTTGAATAATCGACTACTAAGGTCAGTTCGACCTGATACTTCCTAAAAACGGTTCTAAATAATTGAGCTACGTTTTTTTTATTTACCAATCTTTCTGTCTTTTTCAAAATCTTTGCATCTCGACTTCAAGTATCTTGTCTTCCCATCCATCCATTTTTGACTTTCTATTTCTATCATCTTTCACTGTTCATTTTATCATCTCATACAAAGTTCTATTTCTTGACGTTTCATCATTTCGATTTCTCTCTCTTTCTGCCTTTAGTAGATGTTGCCTTTCTGGTAACATCCAATTATTGTGAAAATTTCTTCATGTGGACAAGTCATAGATAGCACGCGGAGATCTGTTTCCTCTTCAGATTAGCTTTACGCATGACATCCGCCCAACAGAACAAATCACGCTGAAAACGGAATAAAAAAAAATGCATCCTCTTCAAACTGTTGGATTACGAACTCCCTTTTTTTTTATTTGTTGACTTCGATGAAGTGGCGATTTGGTCCATTTCGTTTCGTAGTGACAGCAAATGCAACATCGTATTTCATCTAAAAAGTTTTCCGGAAATTTTCCAGTGAACAATGTAATTTGAATTATCTTGTAGAATCCATTACATCTTAAGAAAGCTCTTTATAGGAGTCGGATAATTCACTGCTCTCTCTCTCTCTCTCTCTCCATATACAATCGTTCCAACCACCGATGATAAAATCAATATTTCAAGTAGAACGAACCTTTCCTAATGACGTGCATCCTGCGATGGTTTGTCTCTCGGTTTAATGTAGCTTTGCGTTTTCAATTTATTATTTCATTTTTCTGAAATGAGATTTGATTAAATTTAAACTTACGTTGATATTTCCGCATCATCCTCTTTTTTGCTACGTTTGTAATTAATATCTCGCAACTACACACTCGTTAAATAGATTCTAGGACACAATTACACTGAATTCTGATGATAATATTGTAAGAAAAATTATGAAAATAATTTCACTAGCCTGGTTTGATAGCGAGAAAAAAAAATAATAAATCCGATAGATTATTTTTTGGAGACAATTTATCCATTGATTAGCATTCTAAGAAAATATTCTTGGTTATTTCCAGCGAACGACACTAGAGGTCGCAGTACACCTCTCAACAATGATGTTTTATCTATCTTACCAGTCTATCTGTTCTACTGTAACAGCTGTCAGTACGTGTTTCTGAAAATATTATTGGTTAGATGCACACACACACACACACACTGCGGTATTGTGATTGAATTCCTATATAGGTTTGAATGATAGAAAGATCTTTTTCATGTGTTATTTCTGTATGGAAATCTACATGTCCATGCATATTACTACGGACACATTTCTCTATTTCACAAGGTTTTATTTAAATTATCAGCGACATAAAAGGATTATTTGTCGAAAATATTTTTCTATGATTCTTTTTTTGTCTTTTTACTTATCTTTGTCCTCGTGCGTGTGTAGGGTTGTCAAAGAAAAGATGCTTTCTTCGGTTTTGAGTAGGAATGCGGTGACGAAAATTGATTATGATGGTTTCTCGAGCCATCTCGCTAAATGCCTTTTAGCCACAGGGATATGATAAAGCATTCTAAACACGTCAGACTTGAATTAATAAGAATACACAAAAGAAATAACATTTCTCAGTTCTACGGCCTATTTTTCTAACTCTACAGAGAAAGAGAGAAATATAATACCTTACAAAAATTAGAATATTAAAACAGCTCCATCAGACCACGCTTTCATTTCCCAATCTCTTTCAAAATGGAAGCGAAGCTTTTATTATTATTATTTTCTTTAGAAGTATGTAAACATTCTAGACAGAATGTTTACGTACTACTCATCTTTACAACCCCTCCCCCTTTATTCGTTCAATGTTTTTATTAAATCCAAATCTCATCAAAGAATCCGATTTAGTAAAATGAAATTTGGGTTTGACAATATTTTCTTATGACTACTTTGACGTGTAATTTGAATCAAGTTTCAATACAATTTTAATAATTAATGGTTTTCTTTTATATACGGTTTTGTATAGCGAAGGAAAATACATCAAAATTTAAGAATAAACTGAAATATATATGAGTGTTTGCGGGTTTAAGTGAACGAACAAAAAATGTCTATTAGGTTATGGAATAAAAGATTATATTTTATTCTAACAGAAGAAAAATCCTATTAAGATGAAAATCTCATGAAAAATTAAATATTCGTACTGTATTTTTCCCTACTGAACAAATATTAAATAAAATATCATCCACGGTGCCATACACCAAAACTTCGACATGGTACAGACTAAGATGTTGAGAATCTACACGTCCCTGCCATTGAATTAGAAACTTATTTAGTACCGAGTTGGACCTCCTTTACCCCTAATTACAGCATATATGCGGTTTGACATGGATTCCGCAGGGTGTTGCATTGCATCTACAACATATCAGGTGTTCACCAGACAGACTGCGCAAATTTGATGGAAGAGGACTTTGCTCCCGAATCTGTTTTTCGGACGTCTCATACTTTCTCAATGGGATTCAGATCTGGGCTTTGTAGTGGCTAGGGAAGATGGTGGAAGTCGTTATCATGCTCACAGAACCACTGCTAAACAATTCTTTCACGATGGACAGTAGTGTCGTCCATGAAACAGCCGTCACCTGCTGGATAAAAAGTCAACATTGTAGGATGAACTTGATTGGCAACAGTGTTCAGATATTCTTAGGAAGTCACCGACCTTCTAACAATATCAAGGGACCTGTTTCATAGCAGCAAAACATTCTCCACACCATAACACCACCTCCAGAACTTCGACTTGTGCTTACAAGGCGAGATGAGTTGATTGCTTCATGGGGCTTCCGCCAAACTTTCTGCCTACCGTCGTACAGCACAGGGTGTACCGTGATTCGGCGCACCACATGAAATTTGTTTTTCAGACTTCCAGTATCCAGTCAGGGAGTTCCTGATAACTTTTCGGTTCTTCGCATAAATCGCTTATTTCCATATAGGCATACGACTGCCAATACCAATCCTCTTCAATTCGTTGAGATATGGGTCGGGAACAGCCTCATTAAATATTTCGGTCAATTGCTGCGCACAGGAAGCTCTGTGTTTTCCTGACAGACTGTCTTAGGACCACAGTTATACCTCTTAGATAAGCCATGTGAGTTATTTTCCCACTGATTAAACACTCGGGATATCTTGCCTTTCGAGAAACCAGTCGCCTTGCTGCTTAAAAAATCGTAGCTCCAGCCAGACGGGCACTCACAATAAGCCCTTTATCGAACGGCTAAAATTCTTTTGTTTTTCCCATTGGGATCAACACTATTGAAGGTTACTGATCAGCAGCAGTAGTCGCTGGTTCTTAAACAGTTGCCTAGACCACGTAGTGACGCGCATGACCAAGTATTTTGAATCTACGCTGCGCAAGTGATATTTACGTATATCTACATAAAGGTTTCTAATTCGGTGTGTGCAGTTAAGAGGGTTGTTTGGTGAGTTCAAATTTGGGGTGTAAATTGGTAGCGACCGCTTGTAGTTCGGTCGGTCAATGTTAACCGTAACTTGTGGCTGTCAATGTTAACAGCTATGTAGAAATATCCATAGAAAAGCAAACAACTAAAACAGCATGTGTGTTGAGGGGGGTAGGGTCAACAGAGACGGTTGGGGAATCAGCTATAGAAATAATATATTTAATGCAAAAGTTTATCGCTATTACGAAAGAGTCCTAAATGCTGCTAAAATCTACTGAGATCAGGTGGATTGAATTCTTTTTTTTTTTTTTTTTTGAAGGAACATAATGAGATTTGGGTTTTCGTAAAATCGAGTAGGTTATTCATCTCTTACAAGGGAGCGGCATGGAAGGCGTAATTCAAAATAATCATAAATATTCCTGGTTTTTGTTTGTCTTTTGATAATGAAATCGAATAAGAATAATTTATTCAACTCAATTATAAATTATACTAATTTTTTTTCAGTTGTGGGTAAAGATAATATACAAGTTTTCGTAAAATATAATATACTATCTAATTTTAATTAAAATATGATCGTAATTTTCCTTTTTTATTAATACTTTCTAAAGTATAATTGTAAACCATTTTTCTTTTTATATGACAAATATACTTTCGTCTTATCGAAGATAATGGGCAGGAGATTCCCTGTGTAGTTGCCGGGATAAGAATAGTACCAATGTAGCTAATGCATGTCGTACGAGGCGACTAAAATTGGTACCCTGGAAGGGTAATGGATGGCAATGCTGTAGCCAATGAAGTTCTAACTGAGGCTCGGCAATTGCTGTTACCCTCCTGCCATGATCAGAGCTTTAATGTTGATTTGCATATGACGTAATATACTTCAAACTGCCGTCATATCATATATGCTAGACGATTTTCAGCTGGTGTGCCACAAGTTGCTGGTATAAAGGAATAAACATTGATGTAAAAAACATTTTCGCGCATTTTACCTACAAAGAGTGAAAAAATTTATGATTATATTGGTATGATAGATTATTATACCTGTTATTATAGATATGTATAAAAAAAAAAAGTACAGGAATGAAATATTCTGCAAGCACACGAAAATATTCGCATTTCGGCGTCCCCTAACACAGAAAACACGAGAAAGTAGTCTCACGCTACTCACAATTTATAATTCCTTTTATCCCATAAGTTAAATCTCGCTTCCTGTTTTCCCCTTGTCATCATATATTTCACTTACAACTGTAACTAACAAAATGCACTTTAACAATTGGTGTCCACGAGGGAATGGGGTCAAGCCTACAGTAATTTCCCCTTTGTCTGTTCTGAGATGGATGCAGGAAACAGATAATATCCTTTCTGCCGTCCAGTAGAGTCATTGCATAGATCGCATTGTCGCCATGAGTAGCTTTCACGTTTAAAGCCGTCTGGTATTGTTAATGGTACAAGTTCAGAGGGGACGAAAATAGAGGTGTGTGCGTGTGTGTGTGGTCTGAGTTTGAAAAATGAACGCCATATACCTAAAGAAATTTAATTATAGGTCGTTGTCTTCAGTTTTCTTGGATCCTTTTATTTTCCCTCACTCTAGTTCTCATCTATTTGTATTTCTAACAATGTTCAACTTGTCACACGAGTCGAACATTGTTGAAAATGCAAATATGTTGTAAACTAGTTTAGGATTGGATGAGCTAAAAATATTTTTTCTTTCTAAATTATTTATAAACTAAAAAAAAAGAGTCATCATGACTCCGAAGGTATGTTAACTATCTTTTTTTTTTCCAGTCTCCGCATCACTTTGTAGCCAATAAAAAAAAAACGCAATCACAAATGATGGACACAAGAAAAGGAATGCCGTGCAAAACAACTGCCACAATTTAATCAGCCTCACGCGATTTTTCTGCACAATAAGAAATTTTGCAGCGCACTTTCGTTTCTTCATACTATAGGTGAAAGAACATGACACAAGATCAATCAAAAACGTCTACTTTTTTGCTTTTATAAAGCGATCTCATGTATGGAAGGTTAAAAACCAATATTACGCCAGCGTGGGTAGGTTTAGGTGATTGTTCGGTGGATGGGATCAGTAGCGTAGCTGGATTTTTGGAGCTCTTGGAGAGCGAATACACTCGGCCAACTAGGGGGGGCGCCAAAATTAATATACAACAGTTATGGCATTTACGTTTGAACACCACCATCTTTAGGCTCATATTAATGACCGATGGTAGTTTTCCCAACTGATAATGGACGAAAAAGAGAAATTGTACAATGATGATATAGTTCCAAAAATGTCGCATCAGCGTTAATACTGGTCGCAAACACATCTTATCAGATTAAGACAATGCGCACCACATACGATATACCGAGCTAAGGGAATCTCTTTTTGAAAAATAACTTGAACACCCTTGTACATTCCACCATATTGCATCATTATCGTAGTCTAAATTATTTATATTTTGAATTAACAAGCCAGTCTTGAATTAAGTTTTCCTAAATTTCTGTGGAAGTTTCCATCTTTCCCACCACGTCTAAAAATGGTCCTTATAAGGACTGGCTTAAAGGGGCGAAGCAAGAATGCTTTTCATCTTCCCCGTTATCTGTAGAGGACAGTGTAGGGATAAGGTGTTATTGAGCTATTAAAGCTCTGATCATGGCAGGAGGGTAACAGCAATAGCCGAGCCTCAGTTAGGGCTTCATTGACAACAACATTGCCATCCATTACCTTCCAAGGGTATTAATCACCGCATCTCACGGTCGATTCTCAACAAACGTCTAAAAATGATAAATTCACAGCGAAGTTTAATATATTTAATATTATTTTCAATATTTGGTGCAATTTCGAAATTTTACTCTTTCGTAGTACTCTTTTTCCAACATCGTCAATCTATCCACTTTTTTTCGTTTTTTTTTCTTTTCTTGAAAATCTTTTTGCAATAGTTTCCATTTCGCGAAAGTGTTTGTGTTGTAACGAATTCTCATTAAAAAGAATGTTAGATTTAAATGTTTCCAGTCATTAGATCCATTTGAATTGCAATAGAGAAAATTATTTGTGCCAGAAACAAATACGAGGTAGTAAAAAACAATGCATTACATCTTTGTTTTAGCAATTCTTATATTTCTAAGAATTGTTTGAAAAATCAGCCATTAGTAACAGAATACGTACTTAATGCTGTATCTTCCAGATTGTGTTAAATTATAAGGGACTGATTGATGTGTATTGAAATTCCATGTAATTGGATCATTAAAATTCACGCATTAATATTACGTATCAAATGGCATTGTTAACACAATTTACTTCTGCTAGTCGTTTTTCTGTGTTTTCCATAATTTCAAATAACTTCGATTGTGAGCCTTATTGATAATCAGATCTTTCGTTATCACTTTCAAATTTGGTGTTATTTTAACATTTTAGTAAGTTAGTAAGTTAGTGGAATTTTTCTCTCTTTTCTTAACGCATAACGTTACTGTCAGGATGGGTGAAGCAAAAATGCTTTTCATATTCCAATTTGTCTGTAAAGGAAGTTATTTGGGAAAGGGAATTTTGTGAGCATTAAGCTCGCCCTCTTGAGGGCAGTTGTATTAGTTATGATCAGCTGGGAGTAGAATAGTCTTCGGTCTTTTGTATTTGTAGTACTCTGTTTCATTGTAATTGACAGCTTGTGCGATCAGCGGGTTTGAATGCGAACTTGACTTGACGAAGAATTTTTCTGCGAGATCACGAAGAAGGGAGGAGATGTATGGAATTCCTCGATGAATCTGTGAATTTCTGATATACCATGGGGCATCTAGAATCATCCTTAGGCACTTATTTGGGATTCTTTTTCAGTTTTGAAATGTTTGATCGTGAAGTGTGACTCCATGCTGGTGAGGCGTAGGTAATAACTAGTTGAATAACCATCCGGTAAAGTAGTAATTTATTTTGTAAGTTCAGTTTGCTCTTGCGGTTGATCACTGAATAGAGTTGAGCAGTTACTTTGGATGTCTTGGAGCCAATGAGATTGATGTGCTTGTTAAAAAGGAGTTTCTTATCCAGCAGTACCCCAAGATATCTGGTCTCTGATTGCCATTGGATCTTTTGACCAGAGAGCAAGATGTGTTCTTTAATGCAGACTTTTTTTTTCTAGAGAATAACATGGCTCAGCTTTTGAGGGGGTTTACGTTAATCCTCCAGTTGGTGAACTATTTTTCTAGTGCGTTGATACTTCCTTGGAGTCTAGTGATTGCCAGTCAAGGCTGAGAGACCTAGATAGAATAGCGGTGTCGTCGGCATAAGGGGCCGTTATGGTTGTTCTTGAATTTAGAGGGATGTCTGATATGTAAATTGTGAAAAGTAGTGGGGCAAGAAGGGAACCTTGAGGTACACCAGCTCGAATTTTGCGCCTTGATGAAACAATTCCGTTAAGCTTTACTTGCAAGTATCTTTCACTAAGGTATGAATTAATAAGTTTTACTACCTTAATTGGGATGTTGTTTTCAATAAGTTTGAAGATAAGACCTTGATGCCAGACCTTATTAAAGGCCTTGGCAACGTCCAAGAACACAACAGCAGTGTGGAGGTGCCAGTTGAAACCATGGACGATGAATTCTGTTAATCGGTGAATTTGTTGCACTGTGCTGTGAGCTTTGCAAAAACCAAATTGCTCATTTGGGATTATTTTATGTTTGTCCACTGCTAATTGTAGCCTTGTTAGAATGAATTTTTCTGTTATTTTCCTGAGGCAGGAAAGAAAGCTGATGGGCCTGTAGCTTAGGGGGAGTTGTGGGTTATGACCAGGCTTTTTCAGAAGGATGATGTCAGCAGCTTTCTAAACTGTGGGAAAGTACTGGAGTCTTAATATGGAATTGGTTATATTAATTAGATGAATTATGGCCTTCCATGGGGGTATTCCCTGGTCCCGACGGAATCTATTGGTGATTCCGTCGGGACCAGGAGCCTTTTTATTCTTCAATTGAGATATAATGTTGATTATTTCTGTTGGAGTAGTGGAGGTGATGAGATCTGAATTATCCTTAGGATTTCTTAAGGCTTTTCTGACCTTACGATGAACTTTATAAATGAGATTAATATTTAAGTCTTCGTAAGATGGGCTGCATTGATTTTCCAGGTTGTCAATTAGGGCTTCTACTTTTTCTTCATCTGAGTGTGCAATTCCAAGTTTGGTCTTTATAAGGGGAAGGGGTTATCTTTTGGTATGAAAAGATTTTACAAATTTCCACATGGCGTTATCTTCTGGGTTGATTTCCGTAAGTTTAGATTCCCATTCTGAATTCCTGTGTTTTTTGGAGAGCTTCTCGAACCTGTCTGTTCAAGTTGTTTAAGGTTGTTTTGTCCTGCGGTGATTTACTGTTGTGGTATCGCTTTCTGGCTTTTTTTAGTTCTGATCAGGTTCATAATCTCTTCCGGAATCCAACTGGACGAATGTGGTTTGTGACTGATGCTATTGCTGTGTTAATATGTCTTGTTATGTTGCTTACATCTAAGTCTATTTCTTCTTTTTGGCGAATAACAGGAGGTGGTCCGATGTGCTCAGGGAGAACCTTAGAGAGCTTATTCCATGCTATAAAAAAGTGTTGAGGAGAGAGCTGATCTTGTGTACCTAGCTTGAGCCGGATGGGATTATGATCTGAAGTAAGCTCTTCTAATGTCTCCAGCTGATATTGATATTTGATGTTTTTGAGGGTGGCTATGTCTAGTACATCCGAACTTCCTGATGGGCTGTAGTGGGTGGGCTCAGTAGGTCCAGCTTCTATTGATGAGTTGAGTGACGTGTAGTTAAATAAAGTACGGCCTTTGGTGTTGATTGACGAACTGAACCGAGCGGTATGTTCGGAGTTGAGGTCCCCTGCTATAATTATGGAATCCGTGGAGCCGAGAATGAAGTCTAAATCCGATGTCAATAGTGGAATGCTGGGAGGATTGTACGCTACATAGACTTTAATTCCACCTGCCCTGTTGTTGTGCATCTCCACACGTGTCACTTCAAGGTTTAAAGTTTGAGGGTTGGTTAAAACATTGTGGTTTAAATAATTTTTATTAAAAATGGCTGTGCTACCACGACTAAAATTAGGTCTGTCCATCCTATATATCTCCTTAATCTTGGGTTGTTAGATGGTCTGAGGTGTGATTTGCTGATCAAGATTATGTCCGGATTGTATCTGTTTGCGAATTCTTTTAGTTTCCTATTTTTATTTGTCGGGCCGTTAGCATTCCATACTATAATCATGAGAGAGTTTGGTTTGAAGTTTTTATACAATGTAGAAAACTGTCAATATGGATTGGATTTCTTGATAGAATCTCTTTCTGGAAGATGGTGAGGTGTTTGCCTGAATTCATGCAGTATGGTGGCAAGTGAAGCAGTTAGAACTGCTTCACTTGCCACTATGGAGCGTGTTTCTTCTTGAGATGAAGGAATCTGAGTTCGTGCCGCCTATGCGTATGCTTTGGTCATGGATGAAGGTCGCATGCCTTCTGTGCTGTTAACTTCCTGTGCTGTGAGGTATTTCGAACAGGAGGGCGACCTGCTTGGTTGCTTATGGTGTCGTTACATGGGGGAGCAGGGTTCACTCTTGCTGATCCACGATATTTTGGGTGGAAAAGGCACCCATTGTAATTAGCAGGATGTGGTCCTCTACAGTTAGCACAACAGGCAGGTGTAGATCTCGGCTTGGTGCAGGTGTTGGTCTGGTGTCCCTCTCCACATTTCAGGCATCTGTAGGCAGCTCTGCACAACTTTTGGGTGTACCCGAATTTTTGGCATATATGGCATTGCCGTGCCGATGCCTCCTTCCTTAGAGACTCGGTTGCGATTTTGAGCCTGCAAATATCTGTCACTTCATGTATCCTTTTCTGTGTGTTGCTGATTTCTACCAACACCAGCGGCATTGACCTTTTGTTAGATCTCAGCATTTTGCTAACAAAAAACCACCACCAAAGACTAACCGACAATATGATTGTTCTCCTAAGTTGATCCTCAGTCTTCAAGGAACTTGAGACTAAGGTCCCTAGGAGAACAAAACATCAACTTCTCCAGGGCAAGAAATACTGATGAGGGTGTAAAGATTCATCCTGCTACTGTTTGAGATTATCGTAAGATGACGAAAATGCTGGACAACTCCAAAATGCCCTTCCATACCTTCTCACTAGCAAGCGAGAAAAATGTTAAAGTGGTGTTTAGAGGGATTGCTGAGGACATCACTGCCGACCTAATCAGTCAAGGACTTACCCCAGCAACCCCTCTAAACACCACTTTAACATTTTTCTCGCTTGCTAGTGAGAAGGTATGGAAGGGCATTTTGGAGTTGTCCAGCATTTTCGTCATCTTACGATAATCTCAAACAGTAGCAGGATGAATCTTTACACCCTCATCAGTATTTCTTGCCCTGGAGAAGTTGATGTTTTGTTCTCCTAGGGACCTTAGTCTCAAGTTCCTTGGAGACTGAGGATCAACTTAGGAGAACAATCATATTGTCGGTGAGTCTTTGGTGGTGGGACAGGTGTGAAGTCCCCTTCAGTGTCCACATCACCTTCTTCCGTGTCGTTAACCTGAGTGTAAGTATTCAGGAAGCCGGGATATTCTGCCTCAAATTTCTTTAAGGTAAATTTTAAGAACGTCGAGGGTCAGATCTCCGTTTAGATTTTGAATGGCGTCCTTGATATCTTTCCATTTTTGTTCACCGTATATTGTTGAAGAATATTCCGGTTTCTGTGGATAATCCTGTAGACTTTAGAGGGTCTACTGATTTTCGTTTAAAATAAATTACCCTAAGTAATGGGGAAGTGTCGAGAATTCACTTGGTCACAGGATGAACGCCTACATCTCTAAAAAAGCCATAATTCCACCACTGGTCTTCATTTCGGATGGGGCCTACACGGCCATCAGACCTCGTGCATTTTTCATGCGTGGGGGCGGGGAGGAGAGGAAGAGTGGAAATCAAACTGTGTCACCGCCAGTGCAATGTGAGATTCCCGAAAAACCTTGTATGAAATGTATGAAATATGAAATCTAAACAGGCTCAATCGAAAATAACATAATAACACATCGAAAGAACAAGAGAAAACCAATTCCACGATCCCTCCCCCTCTTTTGTTAAAATTAAAAACACACTCTCCTTATGTTTTACTAGTATCCAATTTTTTGTTTGGTGTTTTGCCTAAAATCAATTATGTTTTTTTTTTTATTTTATTAGGATAATAAATCAAATGTTTAGATTTTATGTATTTATAGTAAGTACAAAAATGCTATATATGTATTATTTATAAATTCTAACTATTTCTTATCATTAAAAAGAACACAATGAGTGAATATTGAACACTAATACATTCAAACTTGCGCTGGTGAAGTGGCCACCTGATTGGTTCGTTCAGGGTTATGTTGTCTGGACAGCATGTATATCCATGCAATATGCATTCAGATTAATTTATATCAAATTCTAATCCAAAAATGGACAAAATCGAATGTAAAGAATAAAAATATGAGATTTTGTAAACCACAAAATTGAAACAATGCTGTGAAATGTCTTGAACAACTACATTGCATTCATTATGTATTTTCTCCTTGTTTTTTGAGTTTAGATCTGCAATATGGCAGAATATAAAGTGTGATAATTTCTATTGTTGCTAACATAATATTCCCTCTTGTACAATTGATACAGAAAATAAGTAAATCGAAGTTTATATTCCCTTGGAATGACTTAAGAACACCTTGTAAGACGAACAAGTTCTCAGTGTTATCTTTTACGTACCGCAAGCCTTCCAAGATATTTACTATCATGCTTTTGAGTGTATTATGAAGAACGGAAGACGGAAATGTATTCTTGAGTAGGAAAATATTTCCATTTAATGCCATCATTGCACATTAGAGGATTCCATTACCTACCAGCTGTTCATTCCCTCTTCTTTGTACATTTGTTGTTGATCCCAGTCTTTTGTTATATCACTGAATGCTGCGGCTCCAATTCTCTCAATATGATCACGTACGTTTCCTGTTTCTACTAACTTATGTGGTTTCTCAAAGCTGGTGGATATTTTTTCTTCACTAAGGTAAGAAAAGTAAGTGTGTGTGTGTGCATAAGAATACAGTAAGAGGCTTCTTCTCTGTATTGTCTGAGATACATTGCAGCGAAAAACAAGAGAAAATAGACGTATCTGTGGAGATAATTACTTGTGAGCACCGATGATTGTGTGAGAACTACAAAAACGGAAATTAAGCGGTCTTATCTTGTTGCGCATATGAAAAAAATAAAAAAAGAAATATCTAATTTGTTTTCTTTCTGTTTATGATGGTAATAACTGAATATTAGAATTCCGTATTGCTGTGCTTAACAATTATCATCCACATTTTAACTTTTTTTTTTTTTTTGAAATCGTATCATTATTTTAAAATTTAGAAACAACGCCTTACATAATAGAAAATCATGCAACATAAAATTTCAGATTGCTTAGTCCTTATAAGGACTAGCTTAAAGGGGCGAAGCAAGAATGCTTTTCATCTTCCCCGTTATCTGTAGAGAACAGTGTAGGGATAAGGTGTTATTGAGCTATTAAAGCTCTGATCATGGCATGAGGATAACAGTATTGGCCGAGCCTCAGTTAGAACTTTATTGGCTACAACATTGCCATCCGTTACTCTCCAAAGGCATTAATAACCGCATCTCACGGTCGACCTGATGTTCTATCATTCCTCCCTCAATAATGTTTTATAAATATTTTCAGTTTCTCTTTTTGTAAATGGTGTTGGAATTTTAAAATAAAGAAATAACTATTCTTTTTTAAAAAAGACAATTTGTTAAGTAAATTCTATGGATAATAATAAATTACACTATATTTTATATAAATTTCTTAAATATTTTGAGATACTGCAGAAATTTTGAAATTTTAATGATTAACAATATATATTTAAGAGTCCTAAAAGAAAAACAAAATCCTCAAAATTTAAATTATTTAAAAAAAAATTAATATCGCTGAATACAGAATATTTCCCCTTAACCATTCAACGAAAGGGTGTGAGATATCCATCGTTCTTTCATAAGCAAAAATGTAAAACTTTAGTTTCGGAATTGAGCAGAGAACTTACATGAGGAAACAATCTTCGCATTAAGAGTTGCCTTCGGTGTTACTTAAAAGACGAGCTCTGCTTAAGGCGTCCTTGTGTTCTTCTTGTGTTAGTGCATCTTAATTAAGCTTTCCCTAGCCTTACAGCAGTTGTAAATTAACAGACCAAATACAGGCTTAGTTGCATCAGCAGTAATTTCCAAACTAATCGAATCCAACTTTCAATCGCTGGTCATTCTGAATTGTATTGAATATAAATACAATAAATATTATAACAGTATATGTCTGTATTACGATTGTTTTTTCGATGGGGGCCGTGAAATATTTTAATTTTTCCAAGGGGGGGCTTTACATTCATAAGTTTGGGAAGCACTGTTCTAGACCACTCTTTCAGTATTGTGAACCTTCTCAAACCAAGGGGAGAAAATCTTAACGGGGGGAGGGGTTCGATATTTCTGTTTCTCTCAGTAACAATAGCAATTGATCTTCAAATATTTTATTTGAAGCTTTGATAATTTTTCATATTAAGTTGAATAATTTAGAAAACGATGTGGATAAAAAATGAATTAGTTCAATGAGTAACGAACCATTTTAATTTTATTAATTCAGTCAACTTTAGTGTCACGAAATGATGCCACACCCTTGGCAGGAGGAGAAGATTCAAAAGGTGTCACTCTTTAATAATGAAGAATGTCACATGATGAAGAACCCAGATTATATTTTTAGAAAAAACAACAACTGATATTGAGTTCAGGACTCAGCTTTAACCAAATGACATTTATTAAAATTTGGAATGTAATATTCGCAAAAGAAAATATCCTTGTGTTCCAATTTTAGTTTCAATCAGTACACACTAATCACAAAACAATTCGTCTAACCGCCTTTATGTATGCAAACCACGTTATTTGAAGAGTAAAATTGCTTTATTTAGAAAACAAACAAACAATAATAATAACAAAAAAAAACGTAGAATTGTTACAGACGTCAGGATAGCCCTCATAAAAACATTAACAGTCGAAAATTCAACTCGGATCAACATAAATGCTTTACCCACACGAATTAGAATAATTGTTAACCCTAACATCAATGCGAATGTGCTTCTGGGCAGAATTAATCCTTTCGCGTCTATTTATTTACCAAAAGGGAGTAGACACCACTTTCTTTTACCCTTACATTTCGGAAACTTTACAATCTTTCACTATCATTTATTCGACGAGATGATTACAAGCTAAAAACACACAATTGCTGCCATCTTGTGTTCCTCATCCTAATCAGTGTATTATTTTGTATATATCTTTGTGTGTGTGTGTTGTTGAGTTGTGGATTAACGCAGTTTTTCTCCCAGGAGAAAACCCTACTTTGCTCTATTTGACAAATATTGATCGATTACTTTGAGAATTGTTCGGAAAAAACCTGGCCTAGAAAAAGCTCGTCTAGTCTATTAGAAATCTACATATTCCCATGAGGATTACATTCTGTTAATGACTAGATGAATATTTATATGAATCCCATCCGCACGCTAAACTATTCCATCTGTACCGGTCATTGATTTTTTTTCCAGAAATAATCGAGGGGAAAAAAAGGTTTCATAATTACAGAACAAAAATTATGAAAAGCATGTGACTCCATTGACACATTTTTCCCTAACCGTTCATTTACTTAAATCTCTTTGGATCAAAAACCAGACATACTCAAATAACTTTACAAACATCTATAATGTCCAAAAAAGACATACAAGTACAACTGTAGGAAAAAAATAGAAAAACAACCTATAGTATAGGTTGTTGTTGTTTTTTTCCTCAATATACAAGGAGAAAACAGAGAAATGCCCAATCTGTACTGTCACGCGCAGCAGTTCCATCCTGTTCTCTACATCAGTTCACTCGATCAACCGAGTCGTATTTTTTTGTTGTCCCTTCACAGGTGGTTGTGTCATACTTGAGTAAAAGTTCTTGCCTGTACTTTTCGCAACTTATCTATAGCACGCACAGACATTTTGTATTTCCTCTTTCTTTTTTGATAAAATACATTGTGAAATTCGAACATGATTTGATAGAAACTGTCCTAGCTTGTAAATTGTAGCTTAAACAATGACTGCAAATTGAATGTTCTTTTAAATGCTTCATATTGTTAACTGCTCTGATAACAAAAGTCAACAATGAAAAAGATGCACGAGATGTTAGACGCTGAAATAGCAAAACGATGATGACGTCACTGTCTAACATCATTATTACGTTACCTTCTTTATAAATAATTTTTGTGCTAACTAAATGTATTGGTGTATTTACCATTTATTAGTTACTGGGGAAGTGTACTAATATTTATATATTTTTTTCTTTTTTTCAGAATATTCATATAAGGTGTACCGTAGGTCAATAGAAGATTTTCTTTTTCTTGAAATATTTAGATGACATCGTTGCATAAACAGTCTTTTTAATAAAGAATTGTGACTTAAGTAGACAAACTTCTTCACTCTTCTCTCGTTGTCTTCTTTATCAGGAAAGGAGCTAGCAGCCATACATCATCTCAAGTAGTCTCATCATACTAGGCGTGCGATACTCGCGTGCGTCGTATCACCCCCCGGAGGAAACAATGATCCGTGCCTCACTCCAATAAATCACTTCTCCTCCTCTATTCTCAGTTCACCACCGAAATTTTGCCATCGTGAAATAAGTTAGTGCGTGAAATAAAAAAACTCCTAACAACACAGGAACAATAACAAAAAAAATCCCGTATGTGGAAACAGATCGGAGCCAAACCCATTCCATCAATTAACCGGATCGAACTCGCTTCGGAAGGACAGGAAGAGACAAACGCCCAACAAACAGCATTCGCTAAACTCTTGCAAAACTTTGGCGAGGAGGAGGACGACGAGATATACGGCCAGTTACTTTGAAGCGGTAGTGGTGGCGCGTCCGTCGCCTGCCGTACGCGATCGAAACGTCGGGGTCGTTGTTACCGCACGTGAACAGTCCGTCAGTTTCAGGAAACGGTTTATCGGCGTTGGTAGCGGTTTGTCTCTCTCGACGTAGGAAGACGAGGTGGTTCTTACCTCCATCCTTGCCCCTAAGACATAAATTTCACTAATGACATTGGCGTGATATCGCCGGAAGAAACCTCTGTCGCTCACCGTACGATGCGTCTCCTTCCTTGGTGCCGTCGCTGTTAAAGCAACAAGTGTCTTGAGCTACCATGGCGGAGTTCATGGAGAGTTTGCCTCTGAATTCTTCTTTGTTTCTGAACTGTACCTTCAACGGAAGCATCGTCAACGGATCCAACTGTTCCGACCTGCAAGAGGAAGAATATCCGATGGGGAACCACCCTGTGCTGGTGCTAGAATTCGCTAAGATACTCTACGGGATCGTCTGCCTAGTGGGCCTCTGCGGGAACACCCTGGTCATCTACGTGGTGTTGCGATTCTCCAAGATGCAGACCGTGACCAACATGTACATTTTCAACCTGGCCATAGCGGACGAGATGTTTTTGATCGGACTGCCTTTCCTCATCGCCACCATGACCTTCAAGTCGTGGCCTTTTGGGTCCGCCATGTGCAAAGTCTACATGACCACCACCTCCATCAACCAATTTACCAGCAGTCTTCTGCTGACCGTTATGAGCGCGGATCGCTACGTAGCCGTCTGTCATCCCATATCGTCGCCACGATACCGTACTCCATTCATCGCCAAGTTCATTTGTCTCACGGCGTGGACAGTGTCCGCTCTGCTGATGGTACCGATCTACATCTACGCCAGTATTTTCGGGACCAGTGACAGAATGTCTTGCAACATCTACTGGCCCGAGAGTGAATACATGGATGGACAGAAGGCCTTCACCTTGTACTCGTTCACGTTAGGGTTCGCCATCCCCTTAGTCTTAATTCTGCTCTTCTACTTCCTGGTCATCTGCAAGCTAAGAAAGGTAGGTCCAAAAAACAAATCTCGAGAGAAAAAACGTTCTCACCGAAAAGTCACGTATTTGGTGCTAACGGTCATTACAGTCTATGTCATCTGTTGGCTGCCCTACTGGATCACCCAGGTGTGCATCCCTTTCACGCCACCCCGCCAGAGTCAATCGAAAGTGGGCTTCACCATCATGCTGTTAGCCGGCTGTTTGTCGTACGCGAACTCTGCCATGAATCCAATCCTGTACGCATTCCTGAGCGACAACTTCAAGAAGAGTTTCGCCAAAGCGTTCACTTGTGCTGCGGGAAAAGATCTGAACGCTCAGTTACATGTCGAGAATAGTGTCTTTCCTCGGACCACTCGCGGTGGTTCTTCCCGCTCACAACCCCGACGCGAAGCGAGCAAGCAGGCAAAGAATCAAGAACCGGAGCAGTCAACAGCCATAACGCTCACGTCGCGTTCAAATATCGTACTAGCAACCGACAAAGATCTCTCTGTTAGAAACGGATTCAGCAAACATTCAGCTGAAAATGAGCCAACCCAAGTATAAAAATCGAGTTAGTTTAAATATTGGCGATTAGATGCGAGAACTTGCTGAGCAAGACTCATTGTTGAAAGCTACATTTGGCGCGAGATGAACTTTTCATTGTTTGTTTCTCTTTCAAAACAATTATTGCTCATTTCAACAAGTCACGCTATTTTTTATCGAATGGTAACGATGGAACGATGTTTTAGAGAATGTGTGGACTGAATATTCTCCTATTTTGGTGACGCTCTTTTTCAGAGTTTAGATCGCTAATAGTCCAAGTAATAAAAAAAAAAGAGCCAGGGTTACATGTGTTAAAGACGAGGTAAGAAGAACTAGATGTAAGGAATGAGGTTTGCTCAATCTATAACTTGTCTCCTTATCAGCGCTGACAATAATGGTGCCCACTTTCTTTCACTCAGATTTTATCACCATTCTCTTAAAGAACACAAGCAAAAAAAATTTAACTTGTTCGGTAAATGTTTTTATTACCCGAATGTTTTTCAAGTAAAAATCTTTAAATTGTTTTGGTAAAATGCTAATAACTTACAAAATCAAATGTATATATGTTATTAAACATGAATTCCGTTGTATCAAGTGTGATCGTTTGATTAATTGTAAAATGAAGAAAACCTAATTAAAAAAATGACAGGCTATCAGATGACAAAGTTAATTTTTCTCAACGTCATAATACATCATAGTAATCTGTAGATATTGTTGTAAGCATTAATAACAGTGATTAACTTAAAATGCTGACAACGTAACCATATCAACGTGGACATTGTTTCTACCTGCTATGATTTAAGGTACTAGTAAGCTTGACAACAATGCTAAATCATTTTCCCCTCTAATGACGTAATATCCCGAGCAAGTATCCTAGCAACCACGTTGAAATGAACAATGGATGCTATATAAGAATTAAAAATAATATTGTAATTGATGAGAAACGTTTTGAAAAGCCAATAATTTTATATACAGACCAGAATCACTTAATTAAATTTACTGAGCGGTTTAAGACATTATTAAAGTAGCTAAATTACGTTTTGGTGAAACTAAACTGCCCGAAGTTAACATCAATGAAGGTATTGCACATATAGAGATTGATAGATGGACAGACTGAAGCATTTAACTTAGTGGAACAAGAACAAATCGCCTTTTAGCAGACTAAAATCAATATAAGAGATCTTTATTAAGGACTGACTACAGCTATTTAATTTAAAACAATAGATGTACAAAACGAATATTAGCTATATTAATTTCGACATGAATAACAAAGACATAGGGGATATTAACATCGTACTCCCATTAATATAACTTCCAGGGAAATAATCTGGAGTTACGAGGAAAAGAAGGGGACTATTCTACGGTGTTTAACGTCTCCAGCAACTTTACATATTTATTCTAGACGATGAATTAAATGACTGAACAGCCGATGGTTTTCATGGATGAAAGAATAGCCAGAAGACATTTAAAAGATTTAATTTGTGTCGGTAAAGTGGCTTACTTTGCATCATTTCCTAAGGGAAGAGCACTGTCGGACTTTTAATTTAGATGTTTACACTTGGATGCGTTTACGAAATTAAGTTTAGATTTATATCAATTTATAAAAATTTGTTTATCATAAAAAATGGGGAAAAATCAAAATATTTCAATGTTGGCCATTCATTTTCATTTTATTCAATTTTCTAATAAAACATTTACAGTTAATTAATTATAAATAAAGATAACTACATTTTAAATGTAATATTGTTTATTCTATATCGATTCTGTATGTCCGACACTTTTTGAATAATAAATTTATTTTATTTTTATTTCAAAAGAAAGGACTGTCCCTAAGAATGTCTAAGAAGATTCTTCTTCTTAAAGATGACTTTTGTTTCCTTGACAAATGCTTTGTTTTATCTCTAGTGATCCGAAAAAAGCACCCATCTAGAATTTCTTTACTGTCAGAGACTAATCCGTACTTCCGGCTTTCGTTTTTCCGCATTGTCTCCATCAGATGTAACCTTTTGCATCATTCAACTATTAAGAATTGGTTGTTGTTGTTTTTTTGTTGCTCATCCCAACTAGGAAAAATCTGGAGGTGTCATTGGTCTATAGCGAATTTAGTCAATTCTTCTTCATTGTTAGAGTATCCTCTCATTGTTGCCGATTTAAGCTTAGAGCTTTTCGTTTTGTTGCTCAATGATGTATTGTTGTGCTATTTATAGTCTTTCATCGTCTGCTAGAATAAAATGGTCACTGTCATTCGTCATAGAGCCGATTACTTGCTAAGAGGCGAATATATATACGTTTTGGAAGCTATTGATCTCCAGTAATAGGTGACAACGCACTCTACGCTAGCTCTTCGATGGTTTTAAGTAAAATACTGGCCGAAAAGCCCTTTAGATCTGCAGGGTTTTACTTGTGATTTACACACAGTAAAGCACTATCTCCTGCTGTATAGTTAGAGTAGTGATTTATGTGAGACGTTCCTTTTTTTTTATTGGACAGTTTGTGATTTCTCATCTGAAGAAAGCAGAGGGCAAAGAAAAATAGAAAGAAAAAAAAAGATAGTTGAGAGTGAGTTCGATAAGAATAGACAATCTGGGTATAATTGGCCAAGCACACGTGTAAATTGTGTTCTGAAGGTTGGTTCGTCCGTTTCAGCATACAATATTTTTTAAGTAACATAAATTGAGTGAAGGAGATACTCGTTGAGTAAATATTTAAGATTATTTCCTTCTACAGAAGACCCAAGTTCTCAAAATAACTTTTAGAGGAAACTTACAACCTAACATGTTTTGTATTTGTTTTCACTAATGACATGTGTTTGGGAGAGTCTTATAAATATTTACTACAAATTTCCTTCCTGGGTTTTACAACAGATCTGTTGCTCATCATGCCAATTTGAATAATTTCTGTTTTGTAAGCCCAAGTATCATCTGTTCGCAAGCCACCCTCATGAAAGCGGAAGTTTTACGATCTTCAATTATTAGTTACTGCAACATATTGACACTCAGAGACATCTTTAGTGTTTCATTGGATTGTTGTATTAACTGTTCCACAGAATTAGTCTTTTTGTTTTCATAAGTGATCGTGTAGAAGATTAGAGCAATATTTCGTCTGTCGAGATACAAAGATAATACGCAAAGGAAAAGCAATGTGAGGATGAGGTCAGCTGAAAAAGATTATTATTACGAAGAGGTACTTTTCGCTACTTACACTTGTGAGTATTGATGTAAGATAATGTAAAATTAGTGAACTCTTAGAGTAGTTCCAATGAGTCTGATTAGATCAATTCGATAATTATCTTCAGTTTTCCGATTCCCGTGTTTAAAAAGAAGTGCAAATGCCAGTGCACATGATAATAGATTAAGGCTTAAATGGAACGTGTTTTTTTTTTCCATACGCAATTTACTAAAATAGCTGTGAGACTTCTTAATGGTTGCGTAGTTCGATGGACCGATGTTGTAGAACCATTAGGGACCAACTGGAAGGTGTTGCGCTTCGAACGTTTTTCCATCCTAATACCTTCTTAATGAAGTCTTTGTTCGCAAAAGTCCCCAATTATTGGGGATAAATCCTTTGAAAAGAAAGCGATTAACGATCGAGGTACAGAGAAAGAGCGAAAGTATGATAATCGTTAATGACTAGTACAGTTGGAAAATTGGACGAACGAAACAAAGATTCTTTTGAATGATCGACTGAAGAAATCTCTCCTTAATAATGTTAACAACGTAATCGAACAAGGAAACATCTTAAAGGATAAGAAATCCCATTGGCGAACGTATGAAGAATGGTAGAGCAGGCAATTTAGAACAAACAAAACAACTCTCGACGCACAGTTGTTAATGCCGTACCCAAATGTCTGCGACCCCTCTTTGCAAACTTCTAGAAGTACGCTAACATCCCTTAAAACCGCAACGCAAAAGGAGGTCGCTGTTTGCTTCTGACAAGACTCTTAATTTTTTTTAATGTTTGCTTACTACTAGGCGAGTGTTAGTGGACCAATGTGAACGAGGACCAGCTGGCATTGCCATAAAAAGCTGACACGTACACGCACACACAGCAAAGATTTTATGATTCTCCTGCAATGCAGTAAACTAAAACTTGATGGGAATCGACGATCGTTGGGATGCTGTGATGTATTCAAGGCATCATGAACGTAATCCTTAACAGCTTGTTTCTTTTATGACTACAGCACTTGTAAGAAATAATTTTATCTTAAAAAAAAAAAAACCTTGAATATTTTTAAGATGGTGTTCAGCTGCAAATTCAGTGTAAGTGGTTGTATTTAATCCATGGATGGGTTAAAGGATGGGAAGAGAGAAAATAAAGGTATGGAAATTTGATTATAATGCATGAAAGTTAAAATTCTAGTATACGCCAGCATTTAGTACCAGGTTCCTTTTGTGATTGTTTATTCAATAAAGAATAAGATTTTGAATATAATAATCCAACGCACGAAAGGTTAAGGAACGACAATACATCACTAGAGGCATGAACAAATGGCTAAGAATATAAGAAAGTTTTAGTTTGATAGTGTGTTGTAGCAACACGACTGTTCTTGACTTCCATGTGCATCCATAGATGAAACCTTCGTCGTGGCTTCTGCGGCTGGTTTGTCTTTAGGCGTTTTCTAGAAACAAGTTTCACTAAAATAACGTGGTGAATTCGAATCCAATTCTTTCCGACCGAACGGAAAATGTCAACTAGTCTTTGCGTCTGAGTCTCATTGCTGGGCAGATCTTGAAGTATAAGAAATTCATTAAGAGAGAACTACTCTGAAAATCCATCTTCGTTTGGTAGAGTAATGGGAAGATGATTAGATGAAGACATTTGTCTCCAATTTTAGGTGAAGTCTGTGTATCGGTTAAGTGCCAACCAACATGAATGTCCAAGGACTGGAAGAATACTAAAAGAAAAAAATCAATGCATATAAAGGTGGTCTAAAAATAATCTGGGGAAAATATAATCCGAATGAAAGGCCTCTGTAGTACTGTTACTAATGAAGGTTCATATTTGTGAAGAATCATAAAATAGAGAATAGCCAGTAAACTACGAGATTTTCTGGACGACAGTAGAGCGACCATGAATACCATAAATTTGTATAATAATTATTATCAAGTATGTGTTTAATCTCACTTCTATAAAAGACTTAAATCATATGGTAATTACAACATTTCGCATACTCTGATATCCGGTTCATTATTGAATAAAACTCATCATACGCCTATTTGTTCCACAAAGAAAGTCGAATAAACTCTTTAGGAAATTTAGGTTCATTTCTATCGATGTAGACTTATGGGGGACAATTCCACGGCTGACTACATCGGTCACCTCTAGTTTCCACCTGATTTTACTGTGAAGTAGTTTCGCATTGATTAATTCGCAATTCTACAGTTGATGTTTATAGCTTCTAGGAAACAAAATCTGCTTTCCTGCTCCTAAGATCGACTAATTGGAGAACCAGCTGGAAAAATAGGAAACAAACTAGAAAAAAGTATACCTCCACTTAGAAATGAACCCATCACACCAATCCAGCGCCATGGAAGTTACCACGAATCTACACAGGTGTATGAATGGATAATAAAAACGCTTTGTGTTATACAAGCAAGCAGTGTTCGTGTTTTATAATTTAAAAAAAATGTTTCGAGAGTGATCGACAGTTTAATATGTGTAAGCTTCTGCATGGGTTGTCGTAATATCGTTACTTAAAACTATCAAAATCAGAGATGGATTATGACGGTAGCTCATGTTTGAAAGTTACCTGTTTTTCCATAAAATTGATTATCGATTGTAATTAGCGAAGAAAAGAGGGGTTAAAAGGCTTTTCATTAAAGAGAAAGGAGTGCTTCTCGTTTACTGAAAAAACTAACATTAAGATCAATATTGTTATCTGATTGAAAACAGAGAAACATCCACATGTTAGGATGGGCCTGAACGCATAATTGCTTCATGCAGGATGTGAATTATGCAGTGGAGGTAAGATAATTATCCAGCCAATAATTATAAACAATTTATCGTATTCCCAATTTCCTTTTGGTATTTCTTGACACCATTTTTGCGACATTTTAGCGATTTATTAGGCTGATTAACTACCTTAAATCTGTCTGCTCCTGATGTATGTTTTGTCCACCAAAAGTATTTATTCTGGGCATTTCCTCAGAAGATGATTGCTATTCTAAATGAGAAATGGGATTGGCATTTTATTGTTTCGAGTCTTACTGCATTATTAAAATAGGAAACAAAACAAACCAGGTAAGTCGATATTCATTTTGCATTAAATTTTTCATTTAATTCATATACAATCACGAACACCTGACTTGGTTCTGCATGTTATCCTCAGCATTCTCAACGTCATTTGAAAGAAAGTAACAAATTAATATTTCTGTGTTGCTACTAGTATCCAGTGTCAGCTGAGCTGACATATCTCATATCAATAGAAGATAATATTTTGTCAACTCCGTGTTTCTTTGGTCACTTTTTTTTTGTAAGAAGCATGCGACCGTCGAAATACGCATACCTTCAGTGGAAAATCCCTCACATAATGTTCCTCGGGTTTATGGGGAGGGACTACCTCCAGCAAACTTTCGAATAAGTAAGTGCATTAAGCCTACACTTCGTGTACGGACATGATGCCTCTGATATTTTCAAGCTGTTCGCGCGCGCGCGCGCGCGTGTGTGTGTGTGTGTGTGTGAGATAGAGAGAGAGAGAGAGATCAATTTCGTATACAAGAGAATTAGTGATGCATGTGTTGGTAAAACATTAAAATTGGAAAATATCCGTTAATGTTCTTTTTTGAATTTCTCTGGTGCAGCCGTTTACATTTCATGTTTTTCAGAAACTACACGAAAGAGAAGCAGGTTCAATGGTTTAGCAGCTGAACTGTCAATGCATGTCGACTGCAGTTCGTGTTATTGTAAGCTTAGTAGAAACGGAGGATATGATGAATGCTAGTTCGGTGAAAGATAAACAGAAGTAATATAAACAGGCCGAAGGGCAAGGCAGAATCTGTACGTATCGTATATTTGTTTACTCGAATCATGACTTAATGAGAAATCCAGATGGTTCACGTTCCTTTTTCTGGTTTTAATCAGATTCGTTCTATTCTCATTGCGATTTTAACATCGTCGGTGGCTATTACATACATAAAAAATAATACATTCGATTAAAACATTCAATTTACTAAGCACACAAAGTGTCAAATAATAAGAGCAACTTACAGCTGAAACATGATAGAATTAACCGTCATATCGTAGCGTTAATGAAATGTAGAATGTATACAAATAAAACATCCTAAAATTATTATACGGGTAAATGATGGAGAGTCTAAAGTATCATTTATCTAATAAATGGCTACTTTAGTACATTTTTTAGGGGCGATGGACCGACTCTTTGACTTTTTATCCCTTCATCTGATTGAAGAAAATGTGTGGATGGAGTGTTATTGAGCTAAAAGCTCTGGTCATGGCTGGGTAACGGCAATAGCTAAGCCTCAGTTAAAACTTCATTGGCTACAGCATTGCCATCCGTCACCCTGATTCAGTGCTCCACTCATTCTGACTGATTTTGTTTTGACTAGATTGGCGAAGCAAGAATGCTTTTCATATTCCCCGTTATCTGTAGAAGAAAATGCATGGATGGGGTAATATAGGGCTATAAGCTCCGATCATGGCAGGAGGGTAAGAGCAATAGCCGAGCCTCAGTTAGAACTTCATTGGCTACAGCATTGACATCCATTACTCTCACTGGGCACCCATTTTAGTCGCCTCGTACGACATGAATGGACTGCAGTGGAGCTATTCTTATCCCGGCCACCACACGGGATTCTTTAGTACATAAGATATCATATAAGATAATGAATAACATTTCTGGCTAGTTGGGTGAAGTAAAATTCTTTTCATATTCCCCTTTGTCTGTCAAGGAAGAACTTTGAATGGAGTGTTTGTGAGCTTCAAGCTCGCCCAGTGAAATTGGCTGTGTTCAGCTGGACGTAAGATTGGGCCTTTTATATTTGCAGCTTTCCGCTTCGTTATATTCCGAAGCTTCCTTGATCAACGGGTTTGGGTGGTTGCTTGTCTTGGTAAAGACCTTCTCAGCTAGATCTACGAGAAGCGAGGAGATGTAAGGAATGTTGACTTCTCTATGGATCTGGGAGTTTCTAATAAACCAAGGGGAATCTAGAATCATCCCCAGGAACTTGTTCTGTAAGCTCTGTAGTTTTTAAATATTTGTATTCGCGGTGTAGCTCCATGCGGGGGACGCGTAAGTGATGACTGGTCTTCTTACCACCTTGTAAATTATTAACTTTGTTTGTGTATCCAGTTTGCTTTTTCTGTTGATCCCAGGGTAGAGCTGTGCAATTACTTTGGATGTCTTCGAGGCAATGTGTCTTATATGATTGCTGAATAGGAGTTTTTTTTTTTTTATCAAGAATCACTCCAAGATACTTCAATCTGCCATGGAATCTTAACTCCCAAAAGATGAATGTCCTCCATACTATGGATTTTCTTTCTAGAAAACAGTATGGTTGAGCTCTTTTCCGAGTTCACTTGGATTCTCCAGCCACCCCTCTCTAGTATATGTATACTGCGTTGAAGTCTTCTAGTTGCAGTTTTGGGTTCAGAGATCTAGCCATTAATGCAGTATCATCTGCACATAATGCAGTGAATGTTGTTCTCGAATTCAGAGGGATATCTACTACGTAGATTGAGAACAGGAGAGGAGCCAGAAGAGAGCCCTGAGGTACACCTGCCACGACCCTGCGTCTGGACAAAATCGTTTCGCCGACCCTGACCTGCATATATCTGTCTTTCAGGTATGAGTGGAGTATTTTTATTAACTTGATTGGCAAGTTAAAATTTTTTTTAATGAGTTTGTAAAGAATGCCTTGATGCTACACTTTGTCAAACGCCTTCTCAGCATCGATGAATCATATATAGGATTTATAAGGACTGGCTTAAAGGGGCGAAGCAAGAATGCTTTTCATCTTCCCCGTTATCTGTAGAGGACAGTGTAGGTGTAATTGGGCTATTAAAGCTCTGATCATGGCAGGAGGTTAACAGCAATAGCCGAGCCTCAGTTAGAACTTCATTGGCTACAGCATTGCCATATGTTAAGGTAAAGCCGTCTCTAAAAATTCCGACGATCCCTAGCCCACTCAATCGTGGGCAAAAGATCGCCCATCTCAGCGTTGGCTCCACTCAGTGATGGCCATCCAACCACCACCACCACCACCGAAGAGAGACCGCTCATATTCCGAAGAAAAGCGTTCACCGACAAAGCCCCTCACCCGGCGGTGCCAGAGAACACTCTCCCCGGAGACTCAAATTGCTCCCTTAAGGCAAAAACCTTAAGAGAGCGAACTCAAACTCTCGAATCTCTGCGCCCCAGGGGGTAACAGCAACAGCACATGAATCATATATATATATATATATATATATATATATATATATATATATATATATATATATAGTCCTTAAAAGGACTGGCTTAAAGGGGCGAAGCAAGAATGCTTTTCATCTTCCCCGTTATCTGCAGAGGACAGTGTAGGGATAAGGTTGATTGAGCTATTAAAGCTCTGATCATGGCAGGAGGGTAACAGCAATAGCCAAGCCTTAGTTACTTCATTGGCTACAGCACTGCCATTCATTACCCTCCAAGGGTATTAATCACCGCATCTCACGGTCGATTCCCATACATAATATCTTATTTTAGGTAAGAGATGAATTTCAGTAAATGGTGTAATTATCACACTTTATTTATTGTATGACTAAAATATTTTTAGAATTATTTGTTTTGAATTTAGAATAAAATTTACAGATTATATCGGAATATATAAAACTAATATAAAAATAAAAAATTCTTGGCTAATCCCAGCTACATTTATACACTTTAGATTTACACTACAATGGTTTACACTACTAGACACTACAATGAACAGAAAGCCTAAAATATAATAAAATAATCAGTACTAAACTATGTTAGGAAAATGACGTTACAAAAATAACAGCATGAGTAAATATATAAAACTTATGTCATTCTATATAATAGATACTAATTTACAAATATTATTAAAATTAGGAATTATCAGTCAATTGCTTTATTTTCAACAGCCGGAGTGACTACGATTGTTATGAAAGCGATGGTTAGGATGGCTGGTCTTAGGCAATCTACCTTATGCATCCTTTGTGGCTAATAATATACGGTAAGTAACTGACCGCATACCTATGACTGAAAAATACGCCTCCGCTGCGGAGACGTGTTTTTCAATCAAACGTTTCAGAGTTTTCGCTGTTAGAAAAACATGAGTGAATGCATTGGCCGAGGAGCATAATGTAAAAGTGAAATGGGTTCGGGAAAAAATGAATAGCACTTCACGCACGCACAATAGAGGAAAGAATTTAATGTACTAAGTCAAATCTATTTTCTTTATCAGTAGTTATCAGATTTTAATTATTAATGTTTATGCGGCCGCTAATTATTGCACTTGAGCACTTTTTTTTTTACATTTCGGCGTTATTCTCTTGAAATATATGTGATTTATGATTGACTAAATGAAACAAAATTGTGCAAAACTAGGTTTTGCACAATTACGCATAAGAACCATTCACAATATATCAAACATCCTATTTTAAATGAAAGATGAATTTTAGTAAATGGTGTGATAATTTCTTTCTATTTATTAAAGAAATAAAATAATTTTAAAAGTTTTTTTTTTGTTTTTAGAGTTATATTTATAGATTATATAAAAATATATATAAAATATATATAATATATTTAATTTATAAAAATTAAAATATAAAAAATGCAGTTAAGAAGAGGCAATTGCAATAAGATTTGTCGCAAAGCACTGAGAATTCTCTTATTTTTTATATTAGAAATAGCTCTTTTTAAAATGTCAGACCTTTGTAATATTGAAATATTAGAAAGAAAGCAAGGCTACACATTTAACTTAATAAACAAATGTTTGTAAAAAAAATCTGCTGAAGTGTGTTTTTCTTCTAGAATGTATAAGGCTCATCTCAAATTAGAGAGTCAAATGTGAGTTACAAAAACTTAAATTAGGCCCTTCTCACCTCTAAGAATACAAAGAAGAGTACGCAAGTATCAGTAGTCAAATATTTCGGTCGGATGGTGCCGTGTACAAAATACCACTTTAAGACTGATATAGGGTAATTCTCAGGTGATGTTTTCTTGCTTGTCTAAGAAAGTAGATTACAACATACTCGGTGGAGAACCTTTATTTGTTTTAAACTCTAATCATTGTAAAGCTTGCTCCGTGTTTTTGAAGCGAAGACTATTACATTTTATCAAAAGACGGAGAAATGCTTCATCACAGACTTTTAAATATCTTATTAGAAAATTTTGAATTTTTCAATTAGAAACAACCATTTAAGTATATTTAATAATATTTAATTCAAATTAAAGCGAATTACTCAATAAAAAATGAAGTCCAGTTACCAGTTATATATTTTTTGGCTAGATGGGTGAAGCAAGAATGTTTTTCATATTCCCCGTTATCTGTAGAGGACAATGTAAGGATAGGGTGTTATTGAGCTATGAGCTCTGATCATGGCAGCAGGGTAACAGCAATAGCCGAGCCTCAGAACTACATTGGCTACAGCATTGCTATTGCCATCCATTACCCTTCCTGAATACCCATTTTAGTCACCTCGTACGACATGCATGGGCTGCAGTGGAGCTATTCTTATCCCGGCCACGACACGGGGAAAGTCCAGTTATACTGTTTTCAATAATGATCGTCCAAAAAATAATTAATGGGAAATTTTTATCTAAAATAATTACTAGTGTTTATATAAAATACTCAATTATAGTATTGAAATACAGTAATTAGCAATAATCTCTCAATATTAATAGAAAATATTATAGATCCATATGTATTTTATAGTAAAATATAAAATAAAATTTAAAAGGTTTACTAAACTTTTATATTTGGTTAATAAATGAAAGTCAGATGATGTATATTTCGGGGGGAGGAGATTGGTATGAACTGTATCGTTGAAAATTGGAAATGTGACTAACAGTCAATACTTTCCAAGAAATAGAAGTAAAATACGGGTAAGTGCTATTTTCTCAAGAGGACTTTTAAAGCAGTCAACTACTACTGCCATCTGGTTTAGGTCTGAGAAAATGAGATTACGTCAATGTCGCATTTTTCTTTTTTTTTAATCAACGCCTAAATATTTAATGCCAAAAAATTATATATATATATAATTTGGTATGAGGAGACGGAAATTGCAAACTTGGTTGCTATGGTGATAGCATCCTCCTTTCTACCTAAATGTAATTTTCTTCAGTACTCGCTAACGGAAGAAATTCTATCCAAGCAACAGAAGAGAAACGTTAGCAGTGTGGTATTAGGCTACCATGTATGGGAGTCTGAGCGCATGCGGAAGTGATATCGTTCTATTCAACGGATTCTACAAGAAATTAGTTTAGGAACTAATATCGTTATAGGTCGTCGTAGGTGTACTTTCTGAGAATGCGTAATTTTATTTTACTAGTTCCTTATGCTAGGTTGCAATAATCAACATTTTCTTATATGGCTCTTTATGTTATTTGTTTACTTTTTTTTTCTTATTAACATTTCATATTTTTTGTTGTAGCGAAATTGCAATAAGTTGCGAACTGACGGGCGGTGGGTCTATTAAAGCATGTTTTTACGCACTGGGTATGTACGGAGTACATAAGTTAAACAGATGACGGATAAATTTCATTAATATCTATTACGTGTATGCTTTGTGTGGGTGGTTGAAATGCTGGCCAGTTATAAGCATTCGTGAGTAATAGAAACCGTATGGAGATACTGAAGCGTGCATTACAGTGGTTGGCAATTTTGAACAGACATTTGCATTTAACTTTCATCAACGATAAAGTCTTGAATGCACTCCCAAGCACGTTACTGCCTTTCATGTGTGAAGCCTCGGCTGTAATATCAGAAAACGAAGCATCCTTAGGGTAATAAGAAAGCGGTACAAATCAAACAGCTTCCCAAATCCCTAAAGGATACAAGACACGCGTGTGTATGTGTCTATCGTTTATGTACGGGAATGATTTTCTGTAAGCAGAGAACTGAGGCTACACACACACACACACACACACACACACACACACACACACACACACACACACACACACACACACACACACACACACACACACAGAAAACGCGTAATGACAAACATCTGACGGTATCATCTACAGAGCTGATGTGGAAAGATAAAGAGGAGCTGCATCTTTTTCGTTATGCAGTAACGCAGGGTGTACAAGGTTTCGTTTCAGTTCTGATCCCTTCTAATGTGGAACAAGAAAATAAAACATTCATCATTGCTTCATCTTGTGTTGGCGTTTCGAACTAAATCAAAACCACTATTGCGCGCATGCGTATTTTGTGGCTATCCTTAAGGATGATTGTCGTAGGTAATTCTTTGCCTCTTGTACTTATCTAAAGTGCGGAAACTTCCTTATTAGACCATCTTAATAACTTTATGATTAATAGCACTGGCAGTGTAACTCCTCGATTGCGCACACCCTTCCTGTCAAAAGAGAGTTCTGCCCTCTTAATGCAGAGTGAGTGTGATAGAGCACAGCTGATGAGAACGAACCTTATGTTAAACCCGGCTAAAGGCCAGTCGATCTTTAGATAAAGTAATCCTCTCCTCATTAGCAGAAGGAGGTTATTATAACTGCAGAAGGAGAGCATGCATTGAGAATATAAAACGTCTTTCGTCGTATAACAAAGCATAAACAGCTGCTTGGTTGAACAGGAAAGAGCCAAACAACCAGACGGAAAATTAACCTACACTTATGCGGTAAGCACATCAGTGGGATTTGCAGCAACTTGGGCTTGAGTTAGTTACACTAAATGTAGCCTTGCTAGCCCTCCGTTTACCAAAGTAATTTGCAGATTGCCTTTTCTTACTAATGACTATATACGCGCACATAATTCCCTTACGCATTCGATACGAATTGTCCTCTAAGGTTTTTTTTTTAATTAATTGAAAATAAATGGAAAATCTATTGCTACAGTGTTTACATGAATCTTTTCTTATCGGCAAGTTTGGTTGCAGAAATAAAATTCTATTGAATCTCTTAGTCTGTAGGATTTCTCCCAAAACCTTCCAATAAGAAGATTATGTTTACTTAGTGTAGAGCAAATTATTGAGCAACCCCCCCCCCTCGGAATGATCCCATAGAGTCAAGTGAAAAACGAGACGATGTTGGATAATTTTGGAGTTCTCCCGAACAAAGTTTGGTATCATAATTATACAGATATTTGCATTTTCAAATGAAGAAAGACATATACATAATCTGTGCTTTATCAGAATTGGCGCATGCGCTGCTTCGTATACAATAAAATCTTCAACTAGAAAAATAAGCGAACCGACCTTGAAGTTAAGAGAATATCCTAGAAACACAAAATATCGTTTTTATCATATTACAGCAAGTTATTTGAAAAGTATAATTAAACACGAAACAGGTAAAATTGTTGTTGTCGTGTGGGATTCTCCCAGTTTGCTTCATCCCTCCCTTAGGAGCGGCTGAGCCCTCCCAATGAGGGATATTACTTATGTATGTTTGATTGTAGATTGTTGTGTGTCCACGGGTCGGTTTGCGTGTTCTGAGGGACAAAAAACCTAAGTTTCTGGGTGAAAAAAAAACCCTCTATGAGATAGACTAACTCACCTTTCGTCGAAAGAGACCAGATAAAGATTCCTCACGTCATAGACGGGAATCGAACCCAGGTCTTTCCGACCAAAGGGCTTCGTCTATATCGACTGAGCTACGGAGGCTTTAAAAGTTAAAATCTGTGGTGCAATGAGAATTTTTCTACATTTTCCTTGTTAAAATATTCATCAGTTTAGCCATTTTTATTGTTATCGATGCACTTCTCGGTATTACATCAACTGCTCTGTTTTAAATTTTCATTAGACCTCCGTCTTTAAGTAGCAAAGACGATAGAACTTAAAAAGAGTTTCTCTTTAAACCAGAACCCCATTCTCTAATGGAATAGAATGTTAACTACAGTTTCCTCTCTTTAATATAAAATTAATTACTTCGTAAGAAAAAAAAAGCTGGTTCCATTTATGCTTAAGGACTAAAAAGAATCTTAATATTTAAAGAGTTGGAAACAGAAGTTCGTCTTTAATTTCCTCCATTTGAGAAAGAGATTATTTTAGATGGTCATCAGTTGCACTCATGAATTTATATTGAAAGAATCTAATTGCGCATTATGGTAACTAGAAATCTAAAAGGCAAAAAAATTGTTTTTTTTTTGTTTGAAAGAAAGGCAGCCAACTTATAGCAAGAGAAGATGAATGCTGCTATCAATTATGCACATTACTAACCCGATTTTTAAGTTAAATACAAAAAATCTCTAAATATTCATAAGAATTCGATGTTAGGATTCGTTTTGTTCTTCATCTGCATCTCCGCTCTGAATAGATAAGACATTAGATATTTAGGAATCTCTACTCTAATTTGACATGTTATCTCAATTTGTTTTAAAAATCCAACTGGAAAATCAAGCAGACAATTCAGTGTGATATGAAAAGTTACGCATGAAAATAAGCTGTCTGTAGAAGATATATATATATATATATATATATAAAATTAAGATTCAATTGTTGTGAATCTCAAGTTGTTATGAGAAAGATTATTTTAGATGGTCATCAGTTGCACTCATGAATTTATATAAAAAGAATTTAATTGCGCCTTATGCTAACTAGAAATCTAAAAGGCAAAAACAAATAGGCAAAAACACGCCCATAATTGTCTACGATCATTTCTATACGTGTTTATGTTATAGTATCTTTGCCATTAGAATGGAAATTTCTATTCTTCAGATCACAACAGCTGCTTCTATGAAGAGTCTATCTGATTTACTCTTCACCTCGTGGATCAATTTCGCATTTTTTTAAATTGATTCATGCAGGGTAGTTATTTGGTAAGCCTAACTTCCGATAATTTCTTGATGTCAAACTTTGTCTTATCTTACTGCTAACTTCTGTGTGTGTAGTATTTGAAAACCACATTATCGTGAGTGTTATACTCAGTTAGATTGGAATTATAACCAAAGCATCTAAAGCTGTGAGGGCAAAGTATACTGTCTGTGAACTGTGTATGTTCCTCGGGTTGGTTTGCTTCGTTTTTTTGTGGGACAAAAAACCCCAATTTCCAGGAAAAAACTTCATCTTCCGCGTCAGAGATTTGAATCCAGGTCTATCCCACCAAAAGGCATTGTTGTTATCGACTGAGGTATAGATACCCCTCAATCAACTTTCAGTGCATGTACTAATTCACTTTTCATGTCATTTATTGGCAATTGTTTTAAGATAACTCGTATTTATTTTGTACCTGTTGTAATATATTAGCAAGCACATTTCGTAATCTATCTTTTGTGTTTCTGAAACCTACAAAACTGACGCATGCGTGAAGAAAACTACAATCCAGTAGACATCTTCGATTTTTCTCTTTATCTCCTACCTCCAGAAGTATATAAAAACGTTCGGTTATAGTTTTTACTTTCGTACTTTCTTAATCGGTTACACTGTGATGTTACGTAGTTGTACATTGCGACTAATCTGCCCAAATCCGCCCTGCATTTCCACTTGACACTTCTGCCGTGTCGGTAAAAAGATTGTTGCTTTGCTAGCGAACGAAAAAGAAATGTTCAATTAGTTCGAAGGAATCGGTCTTTGCACTATTGATACGGTTGTTGACAAAAACGCAGACTGTCATCAAGGTCTCTTTCTCGTTATTGTCTGAAGAATGCACGCACGCACGTGGCATCTCTTATGTAATTATATGATGCTCAGAGATGATTATGTTAAATGTTTGAAATTTAATTTCAATACTTCAATTGTGTTTAATTTTAAAATGAAGAAATACTAATATTATTTTTAAAAAATCCAAAATAAATTCTAATTACTATTTAACTTTTTAACATTTGTTTGTATTTATAATAATTTGGTTTCATTCTTCTGTTATGGAGGAATGTGGGGATACTCGCATGGTTCGACAGTCAAATCTCTGCAGAACGCCAAGAATTTTAACTTGGTTTTGAACAAGGAGATAGCTTAATTGTGCCAATTTACGTACATAAATGTATAAAAAAAATTGAGTTAAACGATCGTAAACCGGTTTAAAAAGAAAAAAGCAGAGATAAATATCAAAATGTAACTTACTTTTCGGTAATATTGAGGAATGACCAACATTTTTAATATCACACACACACACAACTCATTTTAAACATTTTTGGTATAGACTGAAGTAAATAATCTTTGACAACAAAAATTAAAAATAAATAAAAAAAAAACAGATTAAAATTAATCGTAAGTTAAAAAAAATAAGAAAACAAGAAAAGAACTAGATACAGAAAACAGACGTCAAACACTTGAAACTGAAAACAAAAAAGAAACAAACAAAAAACAGCCGAAAAAATATCAAAGCCTGACATAATTACACTCAGTGTTACGAAATCCAGATCAATCCAGTGCTAATCATAGCAGGAGTCTTCTACCTCAAGTAACTTCTACGCACTGGAGAGTCAAAGTTCTAAATGGCCTTAACAAACTGCATCTTCAGAGATCAGCCTCAATTACCTCAGAAAGACGACTGTTTATGTCTTCCCCTCTTTGGGAATTCCCGGCTGGGGTGTATTTCTCCGTCTTGAATGTCTCTCCTTTTGCCTATCTGCAAGGCTGCAGCCACACTTATAAATAGAGCAGCAGGTGTTTCGGCTATGTCGTAAACAACCTCACCAAAACAAATCCATCGAAACCTTTTAAGAAGGCTCAGTACTCGATGATATTTTTGCTAATTGCTTTGATTGTTTCCAATAGTGTTCTGACTGGCTATATATAAGGTGACTTTCACACAACATGTCTATTTTTGATGTCTTCTAAACTTATGAAAAAGGACAGAGATTTTGCTTATTTATATATAGTACATCAATGCAAAACAACTTTTCCATCATAAGCACTTAAAAAAAAATATATATATATATATATATATTATCACACGAAAATAAGTGCTGTTTTCACTAAGGAAAAACATAAAGGCCCTAGAACAAGTTATTTGGTTACGACTACTTAATTTTAAGTATCATAATTAGGTAATGTTTTTGTTCTAATCTTCAGTATTTATACCTGCGATTTATCTGACTCATTTTCTAAACTAAATATAACTTGACCAATGTTGAGCAGGAATATCACGAACAGCCAGTTAAGCTTAATTCTAATGCTTGTTATTTCTACCTTTTTCTGTTCATTTGAATTTTCTTTCCATTTGAATTTCAAGACGCAGGACAGGCATGGCGCAGAGGGTGAAGCTTGATGCTTTTCATATTCCCTGTTGTCTGTTTCGGGAGCAGTGATGGGAGAGATTTCTGAGCTATTTTAGCTCGCCCTGAGTGGGCAGAAGTGGTTATTCGTCGTTGAGTGTTAGGATGGCTTTCGGTCTTTAATGTTTCCAGTGGTCATTACTGTCATAGTTTCCGGCTTGCTGTATTAGTTGGTTTGGATGTCTTCATAAAGAAGTTTTCTGCTAGAGAGCGTAGTAGTGGAGAGATGTAGGGGATATTTATGTCTCAGTGGATCTTGGCGTTCCTGATGAACCACGGGACGTTCAGTATCATTCGCAGGCACTTGTTCTGTAGTCTTTGTAGCTTGAGGATGTTTGTCTTGGAGGTATGGCTCCAGGCTGGGGAGGAGTATATAACTGTGGGACGGATCACTGTCTTGTACAGTAGAATTTTGTTTCTTGAGCTTAGTTTGCTGTGTCTGTTGATCAAGGGGTATAGCTGGGCGATAACTTTTGAAGCTTTGGTGCATGTGCTCTTGATGTGGCTGTTGAAGCATAATCGCTTATCGAGAAGTATTCCGAGGTATTTTGCTTCAGTTTTCCAGGGAATTTTAGAGTTGAACAGGGTGATGTCTCCTTTGGGTGATGCTCGTCTTCTTGTGAAGAGTATCGTTGTGATTTTCTGGGGGTTTAATTGTAGTCGCCAGTCTGTAAACCATTTTTCTAGATTCAGGATGGCGTCTTGTAGTTTTTTGGTAACGAGATGTGGTTGGCGGGATCTGGCTAGTATAGCCGCGTCAGCTGCATAAAGGGCGATGATGGATGTGAGAGGATTTTTGAGGGATGTCTGCCATATAGATGTTGATAAAGATCGGGGCTAGCAGTGATCCTTGAGGAACTCCAGCTAGGATTTTCCTTGGGTTGAGACTGTTTCATTGATTTTGACTTGCATCCTCCTGTTTGAGAGGTATGATTTGATCAGGTGTATCATGTTTAGTGGAAGGTTAGCGATGATGTTTGTAGAGGAGGCCTTGGTGCCAGATCTTATCGAAGGCCTTTGAGATGTCTAGGAAGACGGCTCCAGTGTGTTGATTCCAATTAAATCCTGTGATGATGTATTCTACCAGTCTATGGATCTGTTGGGTGATTCTGTGATTTTGACGGAAGCCAAATTGTTCTTGTGGAATGATATTTAATTGGTTGACATGATCTAGGAGTCTGATGAGGATGGTTTTCTCTGCTATTTTCCCTAAGTTGGATATCAAGCTGATGGGACGGTAATTTTCAGGTAGTTGTGGATCTTTGCCTGGTTTGTGAATTGGGAGGATGTCAGCTATTTTCCATGACTGGGGGAAGTGCTGCCATTTGAGGATGGAATTTATGATGTTTGTCAGATGTGCTATGGCTTTGCGTGGTAGTGCCTTGATGGCTTTGTTAGTGATGCCGTCAGGACCTGTGGCTTTTTTTTTATCTTGAGATGGTTGATGATGCCGATTATTTAGGTAGGTGAGGTAGGCATTATAGGACTTGGATTGTCATCGAGACGATTTACTGTGAACCTGACTTTACGATGGATCTTTTGCACATGGCTGATGTTTAGGTTCTCATATGCAGGACTGCATTCTTTCTTGCTATGGCTTCGGCTTTGTCAGCATCTGTGTATGCAAGGTACTGCTCTGCTTGGAGAGGGGAGGGGGGATTTGCGCTTGTTCCTGAGGTTGTTTAGAAATTTCCATATGGAATGATCTGCTGTGGAGATGGAGGTGAGCTTGTTGCCCCATTGTTGATTCCTGTGGTTCTGGAGAGCTTCTCGGACAGATTTGTTTAATCTGTTGAGGACTGTTTTGTCCTGGGGAGTACGAGTGTTGTGGTATCTTTTTCTTTGTCTGTTTTTTCCACTTATTAAGTACATGATTTCTTCCGGCAGACGGTTTTGTTTGTGGGTAATCGTGGATACTGTGGCTGCCGTTATTGCTTTATTGATTTGATTGGTGAGGTTCTTTATTGCCGTGTCTATTTCTTCCTTGGCTTTTATATAGGGAACCGGACCAATGTGTTCTGGTAGCACTTTCCTAAGTTTCTCCCAGACAATGAAGGTTTGGTGGTGGTGCGGGGGGGGGAGGTGACTGGTCTTTGTTCCCTAAGTGAAGTAGGATTGGGTTGTGGTCTGATGATAATTCGTTCAGTGTTTGAATGCTGTACTGGTATTTGATTTTGTGTAGGATGGCAATGTCTAGGATGTCGGCTGTGCCAGATGGGTTGTGGTGGGTTGGTTCGGTAGGTTCTGTTACGATAGCGTTGTTTAATCCTGTGTAGCTGAAGAGGATACGGCCATTTTTATTTGTGGTTCTGCTGTTCCAGGAGGGATGTTTGGAGTTTAAGTCCCTAGCGACGATGATGGATTCATTTATGCCTAGTACAGCATCCAAATCAGAAAATAGCAGGGTCTTAGCGGGGGAGTTGTAGGCGGAGTAGATTTTAAGTTTTCCAGTTGAGTTTGTGTGGACTTCGACACCGGTGAGTTCTAGGTTGGAGGTTGGGAGGGGGAGTATTCCATTGTCTCTTATGCAGTTCCTGATAAATATGGCTGTATCACTGCCTCTGTAGTCCAGTCGGTCATTTCTATACAGTGTGTAGCTTCTCAGTTTTGGATTGTCTGCAGGTCTTAGATGAGTTTCATTAATTAGGATGATGTCGGGGTTGTATCTATGAGAGAATTATTGAAGCTCCAGTGTCTTGTTTTTTAGGCCATTGGCGTTCCAAGCGGCGATCTGTAGTAAGTCTGGGAGTAATCTAGTTTTGTTCATTAACAAGCATTGATAAGATGGTTTGATAAGATAAGATCTGTGCCACTGGCCCGACGAGGCTCTTTTTCCTTAGTGGTTCAGTTGTGATTTTCAGACCACAGATCGCTGTTATGTTGTATATGTTCTTGTGTGTGTTGGGTATCTCTACGAGTACTAGGGATATTGGACTCTTGTCGGCCCGTAACATTCTGCTGACCTTGACAGGTGGGAGATCGTGGAGGCGGAGGTCTTCAGTTATTTCATCTGTGCAGATGTTTTCTGTTACTCCCCTGAGTACAACGTTTAGGTTTTTCTCCGACTTCAGTGAGTATGTATGTATGATACTTAATATCTAACTCATCCATGGTTTTTGTGAGGTGTCTGTAGTTGCCTACTGTGGCAGGCTGGATTTTAACTCCGTCGTCTACGTTTTTTGCCAATGAATAGGCAATTTGGTGGTTTTGCATAATAGGCCTGAGGGCCATCCATCTTTCTTTTTCCCGTAGTACAATTGGAGGAACTTTTTCATTGTTGGGTGTGGGGAGGTCAGTGTTGGGGGCATCTTCTTCCATCCCCTCGTTTACCTGAGTCTCCGCTGTTTTACGCTTTTTTCGAGCATGGGTTTCTGTATCGTCTTTTGGTGTGGGAGCAGAGATTATCAGGTGCATCTTCCCTTCTTCCACTGGTGGTGAGTTGTCCCCTTCTGTGGAGTCATCTGTCCCTGAATATAGATTTAGAAACCCTGGCCACTCTACCTCAAATTTCTTCAACAGTTTTTTGAGGTGGTCGAGTGCCAGCTTCTTATCCAGAGATTGGACAAAGTCGTCGGGACTTAAACTGTTCATGTTTAAAAGTATTCAAATATGCTTACCTGAGAAATATTTATAATGGCGAAGAGAACGGGCAAGGGCCGAAAATCTGCATCAAAAGTCAAAGTCTTACCTTGTATTCCGCTATCAAAGAAGATTCACAAAATCTAAAACTCACCAATAACCACTGAAATCAAAAACATTCTTCGCAACAACCTTGAATTTCAGTCCTTATAAGGACTGGCTTAAACGGGAGAAGCAAGAATGCTTTTCATCTTCCCCGTTATCTGTAGAGGAGAGTGTAGGGATAAGGTGTTATTGAGCTATTAAAGCTCTGATAGGGATAAGGTGTTATTGAGCTATTAATGCTCTGATCATGGCAGGAGGGTAACAGCAACAGCCGAGCCTCAGTTAGAACTTCATTGGCTATAACATTGCCATCCATTACCCTCCCTCGCATCTTGAATTTCAGACAACAATACTGGCGGCTTAAAGAGGGATAAAAGTTAATTCTTTTGTTTTTAAGAAGAGTTTCTAGATTATGTACAAAATGTATATAAAAAAGTACAAAACGTTTAGTTTACAAAATGAATAAAAATGTAGAAGTCTTTAGTCCACCAATAGTAGTAATGTACTATAGAACTACAACCTTTAGCTTGCATAATAAATAAATTAACTTAAAAATAAATAAAACAAAGTAGCTGAATGCATTGTATATTTTTATAACGTCATTTAAATGTTATGTATTTCAAAGTCATGGCCATTTGCAGTACTGCGGCAAATAGCCGATATGTTTTTTTGAGTTTCTTCTGTATTTAAGTAAGGCTATCTACACACATATATGAGTAGGAAATAGTCATAAAATCCCTTGCCAAGTCCCTAAAAGTGGCAAACTCTGAAGCACAAATAGCACAGCAAGTAGAAACGACTTAGCAGACCCATCACCGTAGACTAGCCAGAGAGTTATTACACAGGGCGATCAATGGGCG
This sequence comes from Typopeltis vanoorti, assembly GCF_054136105.1. Classification (NCBI taxonomy): domain Eukaryota; kingdom Metazoa; phylum Arthropoda; class Arachnida; order Uropygi; family Thelyphonidae; genus Typopeltis; species Typopeltis vanoorti. Next base: position 57,557,055 of record NC_143557.1, on the reverse strand, counting down.
CGAGTAAATTAACTCAAAACGGTTTTACGCTCTATAAAATAAATAGCCATTTGGTGAAAAGTTCGCGTGGAATTTCTAGTTCCTACGCTCGTTAATGGACAAAGATTTAGCGTGGCAGCAATGAAACATCTTCGGAGAAACGAACTCCACATCGCTCGTGCTTGCATTAAAAGAGAAAAAAATGCTTAAAAATAAGGTTGATGAACTCAATGGCGATGGTTCCTACGGCAAATGCTCACGGCTGTACAATAATGTCAAAAGTACAAAAATAAATACCGCTAATAGGAAACCGTTTATGACATTCTCTAATTAATGTAATCAGCATCGGCACAAAGAAAAGAGGAATTGTGCTCATTATATTGCGTTTCTGAAATCAGACTCCTCATTATCATAGCGAGTAGGCCTACTGACACAAGAATAGCGTTTGTTAATGAAGCTGTCATTAATTTTGTACGCCGTGCACCCTACGTGAAGAGAACGATATAACCACCGTATAATATTGCATAGATGAGTAAATATTCTCCTCTATGTTCGGAGGAAGGAAAAGAGAACTTATTCTTTCTCTTTCATTCATTAAACAGTCTTCTGTTCATGCAGTGTAACGCGATGATCAGTGCTATCGTAAACGCCCTCTTCCCTAACATTAAAAGAAAAGTGGAAATTTACTTTAACATGATAGAATGTCAACTCATTGCTTTTAGTTTTGGTTTAAAAATTAAACCTTTCTATGTTATGGAAATATTGATTTAACGAAGATTACGATGCTCTCTTTTAGGATTCGAATTGTCGAATTAATTCATAAGCAAAATGTGATTGTTTAAAGATTTCCAGTAGAATGCGAACTTCATTCAAATATTAAATGTTTATTTTATCGAAAAATATGTATTAAATTAAAGCACTTAATACAGAATATCAAGTTTAATTAAAGTTATATGAAGATTACATTCCACGAACTCAGTGTACTATTTCTTATGATACATGCAATCCAACGGTCTAACATTTGAGACTCAAAATAAATAAAAACAAAATATTCTCAAATGTTCGAGTAGATTCATACCAATAATACCAGTAACATTACTGACAGGATGGGTGAAGCACAAGTGCTTTTCATATTCCCCTTTATCTGTAATGAGAGTTGTTTGGGAATGGGAGATTTCTGAGCAATTAAGCTCGCCCTCTGAGGGCAGTTGTGTTAGCTATGATCGGTTGACAGAGAATAGCCTTCGGTCTTTTGTGTTTGTAGTAATCAGTCTCGTTGTAATTGACAGCTTGTACTGTTAGTGGGTTTGAATGTGAATTTGACTTCACGAAGAGAGTAGATTCATGCATTTGCAATGTTTTTAAATATTACGTATATCCACATACTTTTCCACAACTTATTTCTAGGGAAAAACAAACAACCAAAATAAAAAACTGAACGGCTTCAATTTGATACAAGTAAGGTATTAAAACGGAGGATATTATAGATCCATTCATATTTTATAGCAAAATATAAAAGAAAAAACTTAGATTTCGAAAATTTACCATAGACCTTATGAATCGGAGTTGCCTTGGTTTGCACTATTTAAAACATAAAATATGGATATAAAACATGGATGGATTAATAATATCTCTATTTTAAGAACAAAATGACTTTAGAAGAAATTCTAGGTAGCTCAGTTAGTTAAAAAAAAAACACTTCTTGAATACATCACGAGCTGAGAGTTCGCATCGCGTGGAAGTCATGGATATTTGTAAAAACTTGGTTCAGACAAGATGATATAGTGCCATGAAGAGTACTTTATATTGAAGATATTTAGATATAAAATGCAAAGCAAAACGACCAGTAATCTGCTTTCAGTGCGTAATAAAGAAAGACTAAATCAAAGAGCAAATTATATAACATTTTTAGTTTTCAAGAACATTTTTTATATATTTTAGTTATCTACTTCAAACGACTAAATAATGTTAGTACACCAAAAATTATTGTACATAAAGAAAATATGTATATTATTCTCAATACATATTGAAGTTAAGGGGAGCTTGATTCATTCCAATACCCTTGGAGGGTAATGGATAGCAATGCTGTAGCTAATGAAGTTTTAATTGAGGCTCGGCTATTGCTGTTACTCTCCTGCCATGATCAGAGCTTTAATTGCTTAATAACACCTTATTCCTACACTGTCCTCTACAGATAACGGGGAAGATGAAAAGCATTCTTGCTTCGCCCCTTTAAGCCAGTCCTTATAAGGATTCATTGAAGTTAAGTTCAATCGAAAATATTAAACAAATATTTTCGATTTCTGGGTGGTAAAATTTCCCATGCGTTTGCGTTAAACTGTGGTAATACAACCGATAACGCAACGAATTCATGTGTATTTCCCATGAAATAAAATAAATGGAATCTTCCGAATTTATTAGTATATGAGGTATGGCTACCATGATCGAAGTTAAAGTCAAGAATCCTGATTTAGAGACTAAGCACAAAACTTTTTTCAGGCTTCCAATAAAAGATCAGGATATCCACAGACATCAGTGCTCATGGCAGGATTGGAACTCATAGCCTGTTCGTTGGAGAGTAGTTAGCGTACACCAACAACTCTGCCAAAAGGAACTGGCAAGTGTAACCAGTGAAGATCGAGATGTCAGTAAGCACTACGTTCGATTTGAACTAAAACTGTACACGGAACATAGCTTAACTAGCAATGTGAAAACCAGTGCACTCATAAAGAAAATGAATTTAATGAAATTTCTACTCTGTACACTGAGTTAAATTGTTTTTTTAAGCAATTCTGTTGTTTATCTTTTTCTGTTAGTAGATAGATAGTCTTTACTTTCTTTTATAATATACTCATTTTTATTAAAGTTCTGCAAGAAAAATATTGGAATAACTTAAAAGAATCACCGTTTGCGTGTTTAGTAACCCTAGAGTCAAAACAGTTCTGCCCGAATATACTGCAGCAAAATAAATAGCACTTACTTTGATCTCTGATCACAAATACATTTCTCATCTGTATGTTTAGAGAGGTTAAAAAAAAAACTAATCAGAAGTTCTTGAAGACGAAACGGGCATGCTGTTAAAAAAAACGTGCCAATAAAATATCAGTTGAAAACTATTCACATTTCTTAGTGTGTTAATAAATCGCATCTCTGCACCATCAGATCGGAAATGAAAAAAAAAAACCTCTAACACAAGTTCTTTGCTTATATTCATTACAGTCTATTATAGAGTGCTTTATTTGAAATTTTCGATTTCAGTTCCTGGTTGGATTCATTTTAAATCAATGGAAAAATAAATATTTCCTGTCGGCATACATCACTAGTGATGAGTGGAAAGTCCACTGTCTCTTAACACTGAGTTCATTTAGATAAGCTGTCATCTCTCGCTCAACATATTTCTCATTAAAGGGGGGGGGGAAGAGACGTATGCTGGAAGTGAATGATTTCCAAAAATTCTTGAAACTAACGATGTTTCCGTTCTAAATCTGAAGACAAACTCATAGTTGAAAATGATTATCCACACCATGATGGATCAATGGACATCTCTGGTTTTTCTTTCTTTGGTTGTTACTGATGGAGCTATACATTCTAGTAATCTAGAGTGTAAGCGTTAATGATATTGTGGAAATAAACTCGATATTTTTCCACATATCACTGCACTAAATGAAAAATATCTGATTCGGCTATTCGAAATACAAAGATGTCGATGGGAAAAAAATTAAAGACACTCTGGTGACTTTTTCTCATATATAATCTTCTATAGAAATTAGTATACAACAAGTACATTAAGTTTAATTATTCTTAATCGCAGGTTAAATTATTTAAATATTTACTCTTTTAGTGTTTATTAATATCAAAAGAAGGGATGCTGTTATTCTTTTAATCTAGAGAATAACTCATTAACAAACATTTGATAGAATCTCTCTAATAATACAACATACAAATATAATTTACGTTATATTATTAAGAAACACTCACTACCATGAACAATACTGCCTGAAGATTGAAATAAACATTTAAATCGTTTTAAAATAAAATATTAAAAATAATTACTTTTTCAGTTATTAAAATAACACTTAAAAGCAGTCAGTTACATTAAATTTGCCAACTTGGTTAGCTTATCCGCTTTCTACACAATATGGCCAGACGTTGTTTGAAATAGTTCAATGTGTTGGTCTCTAAAAAAGTGTTCTCTAATTGGTTGACTGAAGTTGGTTGGATTAAAAATAAATATATTAAAATAACACTTAAAAGCAGTCAGTTACGAAAAACATTAAATTAGTAAATTAGCGAAAATCATTCATGTATTTTCCACCAAATATATTACTTTTTAAAAAAGTATTAAAAAAAGTAACATTACTTTTTTTCATAAAAAAAGTAATGATTACTTTTTTTATGAAATTTTATATAAAAGTTATATATAATTTTATTATTACTGTCTTAAAACATATATAAATATTTTTCTTTAAAAAAATTAAATATTTTAATTTTTCTTTAAAAACTAAAAATATTTCCTTTAAAATATGATTTTATATAATTTCATTTATTTCATTTTAAATATAATGAATTAAAGCTTTATCTTTACTTCACAAAAGTTCAGTATTGCAAATTTAATCCGTTTTATATGTAAATGGTGCAACTGTATTCTCATTGTTTGAAACGTCATATGTACTGTATAGCAATGATTGATTTTATTGACTGGGTTTTAGGAGCTTTTCTCAAGAATATTGTTTTATGAGTGTTGTTTCTACTCCCATCATATTTCGTATGCTAAATGGAAATTATTATACATTTTTTCTACTCTTATCATATTTCGTATGCTAAATGGAAATTATTATACATTTTCATGACAACAATAGGTTTTGCTTGCGTATATCGGGTGGAAGAGGATATTATGTATATCGTAAGAAAATATCATTACAATATTTCAGCTTCCAGTGTGCATGAAAGCTCTAGTGCTTCGTTTAAGATATGTGGACAAAATCTTTATTCAAAGAACAGAGTATATTTGCATGACAAGTTGGACAAATGTTGACAAAAGATGTTGAAAAACGTGTAGATAAGAGGAACTGTAAATAAAGAGATTTACATTTCTACTGATAGGTTCAGAAAAAAAAAAGATGCATTAAATAGAAAAAACTTGTACAGTGAAATATCAGCTAAGTCTAGGTAAACATTTCGAACTGCAAATAACTTTTTTAATTAATTCGCTTCCTCTCATTAATTAGCATCCTTTCACAGACCTTAACATTGACATCTCTCTCCAGTGAGTGCACATCCCCAGAGATTGTTTTTAAAATGTATTTTATCTCCAGTTTAAGGCAGCGGGGAACGAGCCTGAATATCTCGTAAAAACATAATGTTTATTCTGCGGCCAACGGATTTTTTTGCGTTACTACAATGTTTAGCTAGATTATGTTTATGCATATTTACTTATAAATAGAAGACTGTACTGTTTTTACTTTTTCTTACTGTTACATCTCTTCTTGAGAATCCATATTTTAATTTTCATCTTCTTCAAACTAAATGATAGAATTCTTCACCAAACGTCATTAATACTACTACAACACAACTAAGCCACAAATACTACTACAATTAACAGCTGAAGTTACAAAAGGAAACAAATTACTCCTATTTGTGATTATTAAAATAATATAATAAATAAAAAGAATATTAAACTAAAATATGTTTTTAAAAAAATTAAATTTTTAAAAATAATTATTTAACTGGAAATATTATAAAAAACATCAAATATTTATTAAAAACACCAAATATTTATTAAAAACACCAAATATTTAATTAAATAATGATGAAATTAATAATGTTGACACTCCATTTCAAAATCGGGATATCTTTATCTCGACCGTGAGATGCGGTGATTAATACCCTTGGAGGGTAATAATGGATTGGCAATGCTGCCAATGAAGTTCTAAATGAGGCTCGGCTATTGGTGTTACCCTCTTTCCATGATCAAAGCTTTAATAGCTCAATAACACCTTATCCCTACATTGTCCTCTACATATAACGGGGAAGATGAAAAGCAATCTTGCTTCGCCACTTTAAGTCAGTCCTTATAAGGATAAGGACGCTCCATTTGGAGTGATATCGTCCTTTTTAGGACTTCCAGGGTAACGAATGACAATGCCGTAGCCAATGAAGTTTTAACTGAGGCTCGGCTATTGCGGTTACCCAGCCATGACTTGAGCTTTTAGCTCAATAACACCCCATCCACACAGATTTTCTTCATTCAGATGACGGGATAAAGAGTCAAGGACTCAGCCCATCTCCCAGTTCTTTTAAGAACTTAAGACACTTCATTTGAAAGGAATCAATCGACCGTGAGATGCAGTGATTGATTCGCTCAATTCAATACCTTTGGAGGGTGATGGATGGCAATGTTGTATCTAATGAAGTTCTAACTGAGGCTCGGCTATTGCTCTTACCCTCCTGCCATGATCAGAGCTTTAATAGCTCAATAACACCGTATCCCTACACTGCCCTCTACAGATAACGGGGAAGATGAAAAGCATTCTTGCGTCGCCCCTTTAAGTCCTTATAAGGTTAAGGTATAATTCATAGAGTGAATTTAATCCACCGTGAGATGCAATGATTAATAATATCCTTGGAGGGTAATGGATGGCAATGCTGTAGCCAATGAAGTTCTAACTGAGGCTCAGCTGTTGCTGTTACACCCTGGGACACAGAGATTCGAGAGTTTGAGTTCGCTGTCTTAAGGTTTTTGCCATAAGGGAGCAATTTGAGTCTCCGGGAAAGGTGTTTTCCGGCACGGCCCAGTCAGGGGCTTTGACGGTGAAGGCTTTTCTTTGGAATATGAGCGGTTTTGTTCGGTGGTGGTGTGGGGGGAAGCCCGTCACTAAGTGGAACCAACGCTGAGATATGGACGGTCTTTCGGCCACAATGGAGTGGTCTAGAGATCGTCCGAATTTTTAGAGTTCGCCTTTACTTAAACATTGGTGATTAATACCCTTGGAGGGTAATGGATGGCAATGCTGTAGCCAGTGAAGTTCTAACCGAGGCTCGGCTATTGCTCTTACCCTCCTGCCATGATCAGAGCTTTAATTGCTCAACAACACCTTATCCGTACTGTCCTCTACAGATAAGGGGGAAGATGAAAAGCATTCTTGCTTCGCCCCTTTAAGCCAGTCCTTATAAGGACTATATAAGGATTTCACTGTCATTGCAAAACAATTGTGCAATGATATTTCTTCGGAATGTGTATCTATAGAATGATTTAGTCTTTAACGTTTTTTCATTAAATTTGTTTCATCTCAGTTGAGTTGAACACCAGATAACTCATTTGGATACGGCCATGACATTATGCCCAATAATAAATCATATTCAGCTGTGAGACGAACAGAAAAAATTTACTTTGAAATCGCTAAGATTCAACCGAAATGAGCATAAACGCGCATAGATAATTATCACGTGACATTGCTATGCGAAATGTGAATAAGTCAGTATCGCTTGGAAGAAAAATGGCGGTTTAGGCAGGTTTTTTCTCCTTTTTCTCATCACCAAAGAGTCCAGATTTTGTCGACATTCTGAAAATTAGTCTGAAGGTATGTACCCCATAGGCGGGTTCTTGTTTTGTCTATGTATCCTGAAGCTTGGTAATTGACCTATGTTCAACCTACGGAGGTGGCAAATCTCTTCACTATCAAATTACAACTTCTATCTACTAGAAACCAAGATTCTACTACTGTCGATGAACAGATATGAGAAATACTATTTAAGTAAAATTCCCTCCATAAGTATTTCATTTGAGATCCGCTACAGGATCTCTCTGGTATTCTAAATGCTGCGGTTTCAAAAAGAATATGCCATCGTTCCATAATATGAGATTAGTGAAGGATAAGAAGTTCAACTGATAAACAATATCAAGTGAAGAAAGCCCTCAGCATTTTAGATGAAAAGCAGGGTTATACTTTGCTTTACATCTAAATTGATGATTATGTCTGATTAATGTTACACTTCCCAAGTGAATAACAGTTTGGAGCCAAAATTAGTTCTGTTATTATCTTTCAAAACATCACGACTTTAAATCAGAAGCAAAACTAAGGGTACTGTCATCGACAATGATGCGAATGCAAATTACAGTTAGGGGAAAATACTGAGAGCGATCCAAGGTCAAACGTTGTCTTGCACAAGCAACATAATGTGCTATACAACTGCAACTTTTTGCAAACTAAACAATCATAAGGCAGGTAAATGACCATAAAACAGACATTTTCTCAAAAAGCCTTTGTGTCGTATGTGATCAAATATTTGGAAATGTCCCGAGCAAACCATCTCTTCAAAGCCTTCTGTAGCACTTGTCCAAAGAGTTGGTGATATAAGCAATGTCTATCCTGCAGCAGATATCCATGCTGGCGATGACCGGTTAAATGAAAACTTCCTGGTAACTCAGCGGTTAACTCTCGTTTGGTATTTTGGGAAGGATGAGAGAGAGAGAGAGAGAGAGAGAGAGAGCAACAAATGCAAAATTAATAATGATTAGGTACATCTAAACATTATATGTTTCTTCTAAATTGGTCTACCAATTGTATCCTACTTTGTTTGTTGCTGTAAACGTAAGTTGCTCAGAGCTAACCACTTCTGTCTAAACATATAAGTAGTTCATTCAGATAAAAAATGAATCTTAAAAAGGAGAAGCGACACAGGAAACTACACAAAAATATCCTAACAGAATTGGTACTGGTTAGAACTACAGCTAACAGACAAGTGCTTCGGAATATACGCGTATCGTGATGTTCTATACATTAAAAGTTGGAAACTCAAACTTGGCTGGAAGTAAATTTAATAAACGTAAGATTTCGCCTAAGTATCGAGGGTGTCTCCGGTACGTTAACAGCGGACACAAAATGAAAGGTAATAAAATAATTAATTTTAAAAGCGCCACAACAGCGTACGTAAGATCAGCCTCAATTCAGTTCTTGCTGTAGAAGGTCAAGATCTACTTAAAATATCTCTGGAATTCCACTTCTGTATATTAAAGGAATTTCTGAACGTATTGCTAGAGTTCTAAGACATCTTAATAGTGCAATGTCCTTTCGTTCTGTCAAAAAGATTTCTACCTTTCTTTCCCCACATAAAGACGCGCGAGGAAAGGCTGACTGTGATATACAGAACGAGATTAATTCTTGATTGTTCATTATATTACACCTATTTAGACGTCTTGTGATGTTAGCTATTAAAAAAGAAAGTTGGTTTAATTGGTGAATACCAGAAATGCAACAAATGTCGTCGCTTACAAGTTTACACAAACAAACAAGCAAATTACATGTTAACCCTCGCAAGAAGGATTACAAAAACATCATGTATACGAACAAGCGACTAAGATGAAATAAGGCATCCATTTTTTTCCTTCAACAGATAGAGGCTGCAAACCTTTAGTTAAAAATATAGTCAGCTAGACTGTTCGTAAAATAGATGGAAGGAAAGAGGATGTTCGTTCAGTATGGATGTTGAAAGGCGGATAAATGCTAAGCAAGTTCATACAAGCTTAAAAGAAAGCGGACAAAATGACAGATTTCAATTGCTCAAAAAAAAAAAAAAAGGAAAAAGCGTCACTGACCCTAGAAAAAGCACGCAGAACTATAATAATGATGATGTTAGTGGAGTTATGTAATGTTGACTAAAAACCTCTGCAGATCCAAAGTGTAGAACTGTTATTGGTCGTCATTGTTATGCAAAGAAGCTGACTATTGAACATTTTTGAAAGCACTAATATGAGGACCATTGGACAATTCGTTGACTCACTTTTCTTTTTAGAAATGTGTTGAATATATTTAGATATTATGTTTTTAATTTGTTTTTCATATTACTCCTCTAAATTGATATCGATACTTACAGCTTATAAAAACACTACCATGTCACCTTTATCGAAATTCATAGTAAAATTACTCAAGCCATTAATCGGGTCTAAATTTATTATTACAAATACTGAAGACTTATTCCAAAAAATATCCAACCTAACCTAACTTTATCTCATAAAGGCGCCCTAACTTCACTTGATGCAGCTGCACTATATACCAATGTTGACTTCCCTAGAGCATTAGACATCGTTCACACATTTACTCCTAGAAGACCCTACTTTAATCATTTCAGCAATGATATCAAAATTTTCGGACTCTCGATGGACCAAAATATTAGGGGACAGTTGGCCAAACTATTTATGTCACACCTAGAATCTAATTTATTGGACCCTTCTCTCCCCCCCCCCACTGGCATTACATTTTATGGCCAATGTTTAATGCATTGGAAAACCAACACGCATGACTTGTCTACAAGCTTCACTTAACAACTTTAGTAACAGACTAAAGTTTACCATAGGAACAGAAAATACACAATACCGGAAAAAACTGAAATCGCGATCCACTCGTTCGAACAGAAGCACACCCCAAGATTGAAAAGGCCATTATAATTGATATACAAAACAACGAGACAATGTTAAAAATTGCAGAAACCATAGCCATAAAGTGTGACAAGAATTCCATAAATGTCCACCACCCTACCTAATTTCAGAAATTTGGAAGCTCCACCAAATGAAATGTGGTGGATCTTCCAAATTTCGTTTCATTAAGCCCATATTTTCGCCAATAGAAAGCAACACCGGAAATTGGATACAAACATAAACCCCACATGACATAGGTCCCATTTCCCTTTAAGCTCTGAACACGACTCTTATGTCGAAATGGCTCATACCCCGTAATTCCTTTTTTTTTTTTTTATCTTTCATTTTTAACTATTCGTAAGAGTCCCTTCTGTTTTTAGTTTTAGTATTTTTTATTTCCATATTTTCAATTTCCACATATTTTTTTATCTCTATTCTACCCACTTCCGAAAAAAATAATCCAACTGACAATCCTAAAAATCATTTCACAGTTCATTATTTATAGTTCGTTTTTATTGTTTAGAGTAGTTATATAATTTTTACCAATATTTTCTGATGCCGTTTCATCAAACATTTTAAAGTAAATATGAAGATTATATAAAGGTATGTCAAAAAATATTCTTTTTACTTACTCTTTACTAAATTACTCTTTACATAATTTCCATATATGTTTTAAAATACATATCATCAATGTCTTAACCGCAGTAAAAAGCCAATGTGTGGAATATGTGATTGTTCACACACGCTGTAGACCATATTACGGACTTCAAAAGATGATCGACTTATGCATACACACAGCAGTTGATAAAGAACAATGTCAAGAAATTATCCTACTTTTAGGTGATATTATAGCATGTTTGCTTATGCTGTCGTGGAAATGCCGTAGGAGATCCATATGGGTGAACACTTTGAGTAGCATGAAGGCCTTTATTGTAACAATATTCCAGTTATTCGGTCAGAACAGGTGTTTGGATCAGGAGTGCAATAACAGCAATGAGGCCATAAAGGATAAAGGTCAGAAATCGCACTGATCATCCTATAAGGAATAAGCTTGATGTTATCGTGTTCGTCGAGACGGCTTTATTGGAAAAGGAAAGAAAAGAAGGGTTATTTGATGGTAAGAAATGTTTGGAATTTTGATAAGTAAGGCAAACAGTTAGGATGATCACTGCTAACATACTCAACATAGAATCAAGCTTGATCAATGGAGTAAGAAAAGGAAAACCAATTTGAGTTGTGAGCATTTAAGTCCTCAAGAAAGATAACCTTAATGGTAAGGTAAAGGGAGCTCAGGAATTCAACCTTTAGTGATAAAGAGACCAGAGTAGTTACCAGATAGAGGGCGGTAAAAACCAGCATATAAATCTAACAAAATGAAGAATTGAAATTTTGAATGAGAAACTTGACAGTGTAGAGATAAGGTGTTATTGAGCTATTAAAGCTCTGATCATGGCAGGAGGGTAACAGCAATAGCAAAGCTTCAGTTAGAACTTCATTGGCTACAGCATTGCCATCCATTACCCTCCAAAGGTATTAATCACCGCATCTCAAGGTCGATTTTCCTCTCTCCTCAAATTAACTTCTTATAAGAACTGGGCGATGGACTGAGTCCTTGATTCTTTATCCCGTCATCTGAATCGAAAATTCAGATGACGGGATAAAGATTATACCTGAGATTATATCAGGATCAGGAACTTATAGTCCTTATAAGGACTGGCTTAAAGGGGCGAAGCAAGAATGCTTTTCATATTCCCCGTTATCTGTAGAGGACAGTGTAGGGATAAGGTGTTATTGAGCAATTAAAGCTCTGATCATGGCAGGAGGGTAACAGCAATAGCCGAGCCTCAGTTAGAACTTCATTGGCTACAGCATTGCCATCCATTACCCTCCAAGGGTATTGGATTGAATGAATCAATCACCGCATCTCACGGTCGATTGTTCATTATCTTTATCATCAGGAACTTAGTTCTTAAAGTTCTTAAAAGAACTGGGCGATGGACTGAGTCCTTGACTCTTTATCCCGTCATCTGAATGAAGAAAATCTGTGTGAATGGGGTGTTATTGAGCTAAAAGCTCTAGTCATGGCTGGGTAACGGCAATAGCCGAGCCTCAGTTAAAACTTCATTGGCTACAGCATTGCCATTTGTTACCCTGGAAGTCCTAAAAAACTTCCCAGCTCCTCATCAGGAACTTATTCCTGAATGAAACTATTCTAATGTACTAGATTTTATTAAATAAATGGTGTGAAGAGAAAATGTAATTGTATTGTAAGAAAATCATTAAATAACTTTAAATATACAAAAGTAAGCAGGTTTATTCTTCGAAATCATATAGAGTTTATAACAATTATTTTATTTTTTTAAATTTAAAAAAAAAAAAAATATATATATATATATAATTAGGTAATGATCTCTTGTTTCTTTCAACTTGGTGTGATGCTTTTTTTTTTGACGACGTTCCACTAACCACGGAATTAAATTATATCAAAAGAAAAATGACATTGTGTAGTATAATAGCTTGGTTATAACATAATCGTCTTTCTCAGATGCTTTCGTGAAGATGTCTAGACCGAACACTTAAAGGAATATTCGGAACTAAGTGGCCCAGTGATTTTTTTTTAAAAGTATTAGGGCACAATTCTTGTTTTGACTTGCGAGGAAACGTATGCTTCCCTATAATTAAGGAGATTTTTTATTCATTTTGGAAGATTTTATAAAAATACTTGAAGTGATCTACCGTAATACAAAGAAAAATAATTCTCAGGGAAAAAATATAAAAAGAGAAGTGAAAATTTATGAAAGAATCGAGTTTGAGAAAAAGAACATAAAGGAAAGAACACAAAACAAACAAAAAAAAAAAGATATTTTAACATAACAAAACACAAAAAACAATAATGTAGAAAAAGCCTAACTGTGACGTAAATCAAAAATAAAATGAATGTTAGCACAAAGAATAATTACGCGATAAAAACAATCATAGAATGAAAAAAAAAATGTTCAATTAAACAATCCTAATTGTTTAGATGAATATTCAAATATTGTGATTCAACAAATAAATTTATGGTACAGAATTCAGACAAAGTATTTGAAAAAGTGTAAAACCAACTAAGTGCGTTGAATGGGGGGAACTGAAGAGAAAAATGTAGTAAAACATTAAAATGATTCCACAGAAGGAATTTTAACATAACTCATTTGCATGAAAGTAAGTCAAACTAATACGCATTCTTGGGTAGTCTTGACTTGTTCATTACGCAAGTCTACAGGGAGGAGAGGGCGAAGGTGCACATGAAGGTGTCACATCACATTTCAAACACGCATGTAAGGCAGAATTAATGATGGCAGCTAAAGAGCTGGAGCGAAGGAAAAATTTACGGTGTACAATATCTAATGGATTTTTGTAAGTGATATGAGAGAACCGGGATGGCACTAGCAAGTAGCAAATTACTGAACATAATATTAAAGGAATACCTTTAAGTTAGAGATTTTTAAAATTAACTTCCAGAAAGGCTACGTTAGGAAACAGAATTAGCAACAGCTCCTCAGGAGATGTTTCCTAAAATGAGGACTTATTACCATGAGAATTGCTCACTGAGGTGTCACTCACAGTGTCGATTAAAGCTCTCAACGAAGACCATTTATTTTTGCAAGAAAGTTGTCTCCATATCATTATGTTGGATGGGCTAAGACATTAACACTGAAGCTTTTAAAATAATTCAAATGACTATACTCTCTGAAACAAAAATGAAGAAATTCAAATTTTCAAGCGGTGCCTCAAGATGGCACCACAATCGAGTTTACAAAACAGGTATATATTAAAATAAAAACTAAAATTAAAACAATCTTTTTATATAAAATAATTGTAAATATTATAAATTAAATAAAATTTATTTAAATTTTTATTTTAAAAAAGATTTTTGGTAATATAACTAGTTTTATTAGGGGCACCTTTTATTTCTTAAATGCAACTTATATATTAAAAACTAAAAATACCGTGAAATATTTTATTAAATTAAATTATTAAAGGGTTAAGAAAATACCTCGATAAATTGCAGGTTGAATTGGCAGGATGTGTTTTATAGCTCCAAATGACGAATGGGATAAATGGGATATTTTTATGGGGTATGGGGATAGAAGAATTGAATCTTTCAAATCAGGAAGTAGAATAAATGTTTACATACTACTTGAATTTTTATTGTTTTATCTTCCACAGTGAGACTTTTTTTTTTTAAAAAAGTGGATTTACTCCACTGATGGAAAAACGTTTTCACAAATCCACAACAAAAATCAACCTCCCTTGGAAATAAAACTTTACGAAGAGTAATTCTGTTCTCTTCTTTACTGATTCATTCGTCCGTTCCAATTGTTGTGATTGTTCGTGAGGCGCAAATATTTATTCACCATCTTCAAAACAACAAACGATTTTTTTTGAATCCCGTGTAGACTTAAGAGTAGTTTAGAAATCTTCGTTTCATCCCAAAGGCTTAATGAAGGCGAACAGACGAACTCTCAGTTCCCTAGAGATATAATCAGAACAATGGGAAGAAATATTAATCTCTCGGACAGGCGCCTTTTCTCTAAGAATTCGGAAGAATTTTGTGTGAGACACACAAATGGTGATGGCTGGCTGATATCTTTTTTCCTCCGGACTTATCTAAACACCATATATTTTCATCACAGGATTCGTCTTCCAATCTGTTATTGCAACGGAAAGAGGTCAACTTCTTTATTATCGACTAAGCGAATAAAAATCTACTGGCTCACCATAAAAAAAAAACTGAGGAAATGAAAAGTGATTTTAGATTGTGCTCCCATATATTTAGCTCCCACCATTAAATTATTCTATAAATATATTAATAAAAAACTTTGCGAAAAATCTTTTATTAAATCTATTAGTGTATAAATTAGTATAAATTAGTATATAAATTAGTTATAAATTAAAATAAATTTTGTATAAATTAGTGTATAAGTTTGTATAGAATTGAAATAATTACTTGGTGTAATGTTATTTTAAATTAAATTTTAAGTGAATTTAAGAAACTGAAAGAAATTTTTAAAAAGGTTAAGTTTTTATTTCACTTGACAAGAGATTATATTATAATCATTGCATTTAACCATAGTATATTCATTTAAAGTATTGTTCTTTAATTTTCTTATATTCATTTAAAGCAGTGTTTCCCAACGTTTTTGGATCATGCCCCACCTCAACGCCTGAAAGATTTTGATGCCCCCCCCCTAGCATAATAGTCAGCCAAGTTCTGAAAAAGTATAATATAAATATGTACTTTAAATAAAAAAAGGAACACAGGTAAAACTGTTTTTAATTTGACTTTCTTCAGTGAATATAAATTTTATATTACACTTTGTATATTCTAAAACATAAATCGAACTGAGCTCGGGAAAATAAAATCCAAGTTAATTTCGATCCTTGAGCTTGATGTTTGCTGCAAAGAGTTTTTATTTGAGGTACTAATTTAGTCATTTTCAATCTCAAATCCCCATGGTTTGTGATATCCAGATGATTTGTTTTTTTCAGTAGCAAGTCATGTACAGCACTAAAGCCACATTCAACTAAATATGACGACGGGAAGGGCAACGGTATTTTTTTTTTTTTGCAAAACTGATTGAATTTCGGTATTTCGTTTCTGTCTCGTCAGAAAGCCACGCCATTGTTCCTTTTATGTTGAATAAAGTTCTAATCGACTCATCATTTTGCTTTTCTGAGAGTTCTTCTTGATACTGTATTTATGTCGACTGCTGTACTAGTGATGTCAGCTTTTTTTCTCTCGGAAAGTCAGGGTTGCAACATCGACAATTGATCGCCGACAATGGTGATTTTTTGACTATATCGTGATGAGGTGACGAATGAAACATCATTTTTAATTTCCCCCAAAAATATTCAAATTGTTCCCGTGTGCGGCGTACGCCCCAGGTTGGGAAACACTGATTTAAAGTGCAGGTAACCCTCGTATAACGCGGATGTTAGGTTCCACAGAAATGCCGCGTTATATAAATCGCGTTATGCGAGACTCAGATTACATAGAAAAAGTAAGGTTATGTTCCGAAATCGTTTATTTTAAATAATTATATAAACAACAATGACATATCCAACAAAAAAAATTTCATTTAATGTAGGTAATTCATGTAAGTTACGAAAACATATAAACTTGAAACAAATACATAGTATAAAATTATAAAAAAATATATAAATTGTACGTAAACTTCATTGCACATAATGCATAAATGTTTTAGGCAAAATAAAATAAAGCGCATATTTTAACCGTCATCACTCTCTTTAAAACTAACATTTCGTAGATGTTCTTTATTTACGAGTGACTGGACCTCATCATCACTTGAAAACTCTTGGACATCATTTGCATAATTCTCATTGCATACTTCGGCTGGTTTAGTTATCAAGAAGGCAGTAATAAGACCTTGCTTACCACTATGCTGCCATTTTTTTATTAAGTTCATAATATGGAGCTAAACAAATATCCAATTGTGTCGTGAATTTTCCGGAGCGCTCCATTGAGGGATCATTATCCGTAAAATAACTTCTTAATTTTCTTGCCAAGTCCAATCCTTCTGCTAATTTCTTTAAACTGAATTCTTTAACGGATTCATCACAATCAGAGTCTTCGGCAGAACTTTCCCCGCCACTTGGTTCGACGTCATCTATTAATTGTACCAGTTCCTCCTCATTTAAATCTATTTCCCCATCAATTAATTCACTAATTTCTTTTGCAAGCAACTCGCAAAAGTCCTCTAAGTGGCCATTACTATGAAAATAAAATTTTTACATAAAAATAGCATTACATATTAATTACGTATGTAACTCACCAGAAAATAAAGTGCTCAGCTTGAGATGAACACACTCATAATTTTTAAAGCCCTATCCTGGCAGAAACGAGGACAATTTTCAACAATAAACGTTTTATACGGTAAACACTTGAGGTGCATGCGTGCTAAAGGGTATTTCCCCTAATATAAATTCCCTACTTATAATTACATGCGGGATACAGGCAGGCACAAATTTAACGAAGATAAAATTTGATTTTTAAGTTGCGCGCGGTGAAAAATATACGAAAAGATAAAGGGTTATTGAAGTCTGTAGACCGTGTTATATCGAAACCGAGTTGTATAAGTACCGCGTTATACGAGGGTTACCTGTATCGTTCTTCAGTTTTATTATATTCATTTATAGTATTGTTAATTTTCTTATAGTATGGTTAAATACAATGAATATAATATAATTTATTGTCAAGTGAAATATAAAATTTAATTTTTTTAAATTTCTTAAATTTATTTAAAATTTAATTAAAAATAATACTACATCAAGTAATTATTACAATTATATATATTAATAAATTGGAGTATAATAAACGTAACAGACTTGTTTATTTTGTTGTTTTTTTTAATATTTTTTTCAAAAAATGTTTTGAAAAATTTTTTGAAAAAATATTTCTTGTGATTACAAGACAAATGCTAACACATCTTCCTGGATGCTCACAGGCTTAACTGAGTTAAACACACAAAAACTATACTTTTTGGAGTGTGTGTGTGTGTGTGTGTGTGTGTGTAGGTGGTGGTGTAAATATTCTCTTTACATAGCACGGACATATTGCTAAATTTATCTTCAAAAAGGTACACTTCTTGTCCACAAAAATTCCCTATTATGCTGAAGGCTTACAGGACCAAAAATATACACAAATGTTGGTACAGTAGTTCGTAGTATGAATACGAATTTCCACTTGTATGAGAACCGTCCTTAAAGTCATAGAAAATGCATTTAATTTTCAAAACTTTTAAAATCATGGAAAATTAGCTTTTATTCTTCTATTCTAATAGTGGTTAACGTACCCGTTCGAATCTACAGGTTCAAATCCCGCCCTGTGAATAGATATTTGCTCCCTCCCAGGACATGCGAGATCATAAACAATCTCTACCTCTTATATTGTGGTTATATCTGAAAACAGCCCAAATTGAATATAAATACAATTCGCACGGTATGTTTAAATCACATAAACTAGCAGACTCTTATCCATTTATTTTTCTAAAGAAAAACCTGTCCTGTGACATACCAAAGAGCATGAAAGCTGGGGTCATGCCTGAATTTTCGCCTGTCAACACCCCCCCCCCCTTTCCTGGAATAACATGAGTTTTTTTTTTTTTCTTTTTTTTATGCTGAAACTATACACGAGAGGTTGGTTAACCAACCTATAGTGGGTTGCGAAAGTAGAAACTTCCTTACGTTTGATTTAAACGACGTATATTGTATTTCTTGGGAAAACACAAACAGGGACAAGACTGTTACACATTAAGGAAGTTGCAGGATGAAGGAGAAAGAAAGAAACTTGTTCTGTGGGTTTTAAGGGGTACTGTGAAGAGCAGCTGTACGTGTTCCAACGGGCTTAGTACTGAGTCGAGGAATTATTGATGCTGTTTCAAATAAGCATTTTCCATGGAAATATTTGTAGTGTCACAATTGCAGAACCCAAACTTCTGTGTGAAAGTAGCGGGAGTGAGTTGGTAAGAGATGGGTCATTTATCAGTCTAATTACTCTCCTCTGTATTGAGTCAATCATTTTGAGGGAGTTCTTTGTGGGGGGGGCACTCCAAATGTGAGAGCATTATTCAACAAACTGGTTAGATTTGTGATTTGTATAAGGTTAAAAGCTGTTTAGAAGTGAAGTAACGTCTTGAGCGAAAGAGAAATCCAAGTTTTTTTAGAAGCTGAGGATGCAATGGTTGGGATGTGTTTATGCCTTGGGAGGCTTGATGTCAGGGTGATTCCAAGAAGAGAAATCTCGTCTTATCTGGAAATTTGAGTGTTGTCAAAGATAATACTGGGAGAAAATGATTCCTTTTTTTGAGAAATAAGGCAGAACTGGGTTTATCTAGCATTGAAATTGATAAGGCAATCTGAGCCCCATCGGAAGATGGCTTGGAGATCAGAATTGAGGGCAGAGGTGTTTGATGTTCTGTGGGTTGAAGTGATTTGTGTAGAGTAAGGTTTGCCAAATGAAAGGGAGGAGTGTGCTGTCGTCTGCAAAACTGTGTATTGGGTCGGAAGTCAACTGAAGTAGAACACTGATATATATAGCAGGAGGAGGGTTGGTGAGAGTACAGAACCTTGTGGAACCCTGGCATTAGTTCAATGGTGAGAAGATAAGGAATCATCCACAACCACACATAATGTGTGGTTGTGGATGATTCCTTACAGACAGAAAGCTGGCATTCCAACTACAGGTCCTGAGACAGACCAAACGATGGTAGTTTGATTGGTAAGCTTTTTTGTGCCAGACTCCGTCAAACGTTTTGGAGATATCAAGTGCAACTACTTGAGATTCGCCAAACTTCTTCATCGCATTTGTGCAGAGAAGGATGATATATGTGAGCAGATCCCCTGTTGATCGGCAGCGATCCATACTGTACATGGAGAAACCAAGTACCACAGAGTACCACCAAATCAAGACTGGGTCACGTTACATTGTCCTTTTCTTCAAACAGCATTTAATTCTTAGAAATATGAATCTGCGTTTGCAACCAGCAGTCTCATCTCAAATCATGCAATACGTCTTCATTAACTGGCCGGAAATTTTAACGGCTTATTGTAAGACCATACTTCAAACAGTATACGGCTGGAAGCTATTTATAAATATCCTGGTAGGGAGCATGCCATGGTTTCGGTAGGCCTTTTTCCAGTTTTAGTGTCCACCAGTTTATTTAGTGCCTCGTGTTTCGTAAAAAGGATTATTGTAGTCTGCAAATACCGAATGCACTATAGAACATATGTGACTCTTGCATCCAATTTTCGATTTTATGCTTTTATCGGTGTTATTACGGGAGTTTCTTCCCATTTATCAATGGACACTGATGCATATTAAAATATTAATATCACACAAAATTGTATCCAAATAGGAAACTTTCAGGTATACATAGCATAATCCTAATAATTAGAAATGATCGTAGGTATTAGATTGAATTTATGAATGTAAACTAATTGAATTTTTAAATATTTAAATTTTTTTTTCTAATTTTTAAATATTTCAAATATTGTTAAAAGCTTTTAAAAATATGTTATACACCTTTTAATATCTCATTTATATCTAATATTAGTATTTTCAAATTAGATGTAAAGAAATTTTAGATGTCAACTAATTGAATTGCGTACAAAAAAAATACAATACATGTTCGATATTGGAGGAAACGCAGTCTATCCTTTAAATACACACACAAATCACAGCAGTCGTGACAGCGATTAACAACTCGGTTTGTTAAACACTGAGCAGGAAGTTTCTCGGGTTCATCAGCTGTGACCAACGACCAAGCCAAACTTGATTGGAGTAGCAATGCTAATCGACATAGCTTTGTACTGATGTGTGTGTGTGTGTGTGTGTGTGTGTGTGTGTGTGTGTGTGTGTGTGTGTGTGTGTGTGTGTGTGTGTGTGTGTGTGTGTGTGTGTGTGTGTGTGTGTGTTAGAAGTAATAGTAATTACTTAAATGTCTCTCAAGTTGTTTCATTACATTTAAACATATATCTTTGCCCATATTAAGTCATTTTAATTAAAAAACAAATTTTATTTACCTGTTGAATAAAGTTATCTTATTTCTCTAGCATGTGTGTGATTGTTGGTTACTGCCACACGTCAATGATTCAAGGTAAGTACATATTTTTTGTCCAGACTAATAATTATAGCTACTTGGCATCTTCTGAGTGATAGACAACTCAAAACGCACAACATAGAAGAGGATATAATTTGCAGTTTTAATGGATCAAATGGCCGATTCATATTTCTTGTACAGCTGTTCACAGTTCTAGGATACTGTATGCAAAAAAAAAAAAAAAATTTTTTTTGCATACAGTATCCTAATTAAAATGAGATTTTTTAAAGCTAAAATAATATATTTGTGCGTTTGCTAACAACATATGTTCACTCCCAGATTTCAGTTTATTTTTGCTTAATCGGTGAGAATTAGAAAATCATTTTTCGATCCTGTTAATAATCTAAAAGAAATTAATTTTTTTTAAAAGAAATTGAAAACTTTAAAAAAAAGTAAAATTAATGAAAATATTCAAATATTAATAAATATTTTTCCAAAAATTGTACTCTTTTCGCGTACACCAAGTAAAGAGAATAATAATATCGATATAAAATTAATAACGGAAAAAACTGACGTACGAAGATTATTATTTAATAGTATAATCTTCACTTGTGTGTCACAGGTATCTTCAGTAACTGACAATTCCAAAAAGCACCACCCAAGTAGCTGGTGTAAGATAACTAAAAAGGTCAATAACTCTCCTAAAAATAAAAAAAAATAAAATAATAATAAAAATAAATAAAATATCAATACAATAAAAAGTTCGGAAAGGTTAGCTGATTTTTAAAGTACTATCTCCCATAAAGGGGATAGACGTAAGCCGTCGGATTTGTTTAAGTTAGGAGAATGAAGTAGTTTCACATATTTCTTTATAAAGGCGTTCCATGAGAAACTTAAACAGATCCGACGGCTTACGTCTATCCCCTTTATGGGAGATAGTACTTTACAAATCAGCTAATCTTTCCTAAATTTTTATTGTATTGATTTTTTTATTTATTTATTTTTTATTTTATTTATTATTATTATTTTTTATTTTTATTTTTAGGAAAGTATTATTGACCTTTGTAGTTATCTTACACCAGCTACTTAGGTGGCGCTTTTTGGAATTGTCAGTTATTGTTTAATTTGAGCTTAAAATGTACTGAAGATGCCTGTGACACGCAGGCGAAAATTATGCTATTAAATAATCTTTGTACGTGAGTTTTCCGTTATTAATTTTGTATCGATATGTCTACTCACGGTACACCTCTTTTAAAACTTATTGAGAATAATAATAATAAAATATTAATAGGTGGCGTATGAATAACATATCATATCATATCGTATCTCATCACATGACGATTATCAGTTAAACTGATAATGTTCCTGTGAGGGTAAAGAATCTTTTTTTTTTTTTTTTAAATATCGCATGTGGTTTTCACGATATTAAGTGTAATGTGGATTTACATTGACAATTTTACCTGTTCGAAGCAGACCTTGATTAAATACAGCTTTAAGGTAAGATTACGATGGAGTAGTTGATTGCGATACACCGAACTAAGAGCAATTTAAGCGATGCGAAATGCTTCGCAGACTGCTGCAAAGTGGCACGACATCGTCATTGCCAACCGTATACGAACATACCGGCTGCAATACTAATGAAATCTACGTTCGATCACGTCTCGCAAGTGCGAACAACCGTCTCCATCTCCTCACATTTCCTGCTACATTGCCTCCCAGTTGGAGTTCGAAGATTTTGTTCCGGGATTGCTTGCGTGTCGCTGCCGACAATGTTAAACTAATTGAACGTAGGCATCCCTATGCATTTCAGTCTCTCTCTCTCTCTCTCTCTCTCTCTCAGTATAACAGTTTATGTTAAAGGACCTGAGGCCACATCGTCGATGAGCCATTGCTCCACCTACCGGGAAGGTTTGGAAACTTCGCAAAATTGACTGCCACGGAAAACAAAATTCACTTAAAAGTTCAATTAATTAACAGCTGAGCACAGCACTCTTGATAATTGTCATCCCAGACGACTGTTCGTAGTCTTATTAACTTTGCATCAGCCTGCATTCCTGACCCATGTTTATATCATCATTATATATCATCATCCCATCCTTTAATCAATAAGTCTGCCAAAATTATTATTAGACTGGAAGCAGGTCATGCCACATCCATGTCTATAATACGATCAATCATATTTTCATGTGAATCCTAGGGAAAAATATTCGTAACCGTATTGTGCATTCAATACTGTAGATGGAATTGGATAATCTACAATACAAATACAAATGGAACTTTTCGAGTCAGTCACATTCACAAGATATCATGCTACTGCGAGATTCGAACACAATATGAAAGGGTAATGTCATTATCACTTAGCAAACCAGGTTACTGTTATTGTTGGAAAGATATGGTGTGCGTGTAAACATTTAGAAAAGTTTCATATTATTTGTTTCAAATTTCTAATTATATTTTTTTAAAAAAACGAATAACGTAACTTATATTTTCTCTTAAAATTTTTTAATAATTTTTAAATATTTAAAACTTTGTTAAAAGCTTTCAAAAATATATTATACACCTTTTAATATCTCATATTAGTATTTTCAAATTAGATGTCGATGCGGTGATTAATACCCTTGGAGGGTAATGGATGGTAATGCTGTAGGCAATGAAGTTCTAACTGAGGCTTGGCTATTGCTGTTACTCTCCTGCCATGATCAGAGCTTTAATAGCTCAATAACACCTTATCCCTACACTGTCCTCTACAGATAACGGGGAAGATGAAAAGCATTCTTGCTTCGCCCCTTTAAGCCAGTCCTTATAGATACGTCTTTCCTGCAATCTCTAGCAGTAAAGTACTTCTTAAAATCGTCTTCACATCCAAATGAATTAGTTCAACAAGCAGCAAATTATGATAAATTGGAATTATGCAAATATAGACGACCTAAGGCCATCCTAGTTCCTTTTCAGGACCTATAACTTGCCCAACTCGAGCTGAGCACGTGGCTCATAAATTTTTCCCTACACTATCATTTAGCGGGGATTAAAAGCATTATGCTTCACCCTTAAAGATAGTAAAGTTCTAGTTCTAGATACGTCTTAATATCCAACCGAGGCGTGATGACATTATTGGGCATGTTCATTTCAATATTAGAGCAAGTGTAGTCAGCTAATTAAAAATGCAAGTCAAAGAGTAAACATTCATATGAGAAGATTGTTTGAGGCTCAATTAAATTGTTTGACCTTCTTGATTGGTTGTTTACAAGGTTCTCTATTACGCCGGTGCATTATTGCAAAATATGATAAGTACATGGAAACAGTACCTATGATCACAATATAAAAGGTACTCGAATCTAATTAATATTTATTAGATGTGAAGTGCTTATAATACACTTTGCATGTCAAGAGAGTTTCGATAAGAGGACAAAACTAATTAACACATTTTCAAAACAAGTGTAAAACTTAACTTTTTGTCATCTTATAATTAAAATTATAATTGATGTTAATTATCGGCGCCAATATTATCAAGGGAATAATACAGACTCTAGTAACAACCAGTTCTTGGCCTCAGTATTGAATGTTTACTATGAGAGGACAGAAACTGATGATTGGTTTGCGTGAGAGATGCCTATTCTCCTTGTAATGCAGCATTATAAATGACAGAGCTGTTTATACGTGATGATGCGATAGTGATGATTAATGTAATTAAGCCTCCACTAAGTTACGAATGGGATAAAGGCAATGACATTTAATTGGGAATGTTTGTAGATAACATAGGCATCCAAAGAACATCTCTGAGCAACAGCTCCAACTCGAGTTATAAGCTGAATCCATTCAAAGGTTGGAAGGCCTGAGTAGTGACGTTTTTGGCCAAGTACTCCGGATGTTTCGAAATTAAAATTTCTGAATTTCATTGCTGGTTATAAATAAGTATACTATACCCCAAAATATAGGAAGCGTGTGCCCTAAAGTCGTATGTACGCAACGTGTTTTAAATCAAAAAAGTATTTCACAAAACTTACTCATATATTAAAGAAAAAGATAAGTGGCCTTGGGGGCCAGAAAAAAATTCAACGTGTCTCTTCAATTTTTTCTTATTTGAATGTAAATATTATCAGCTGTTCGTTTTCTTTTGTTTGCTGAAGTAAACACACAAATAGATCTTGACATATCAGAGACAAGGAATCTATGAGCACTCAGCAATCTAAAAGGTTTCCCCAGTGTATTTGTACTTGGTATTGATCCTCCATGTTGATGATTCCGCATGTTGAGTCGTTCGCAGTTCGTTAAAGGTTATCTCGTTGTCATTTAACAGAGTTTGGCTCCGTTCGTTATCTATCAAAGCTATGATGAGTAATCCATGAAAGGCATTAACCTAACACCAGCCTGAATGAAAATAGACAGTAGTAATTAACCATGGAGGTCAATGCATTTCGGTTGTCTTAAACCATCAGAGAACATACCCATGTAACTAGTTATTGAAACAATCGATAGACACCCCATAATACCTTGTGAATATTTTAGATTACAACAACGTAGTAGAATATATTAAGACGTTTCGAACTGGAAAAAGATGGGATTATCAGTGAGTTTCGTTTCTTAGGTATCTTCGTCCGTATTTGGTAAGCAGAGTATTGCAGTTATTATAATGTTCGTTGTCATTTTGGTTCAATGCAGACAACTGCGGCTGTCCAACAACATACTGTCGCATTGTGAAACTTAGCACTTATTAACTTAATAGTATACTGTTGATATTGTTTAATAAATTTGTACAGACAATCTAAAACGTTTTCCGTGTAGCAACACATCCTTGAACAACAGTTGTCATATATATTTCTATTCCTACTTGAAAAACTTAACTTACTCTAGTTTTATCCACTGTTTGCTAAACGAATCCTCTTCCCATTCTGCTAAGTACAAGTCAATTCAACAAACTTTCCTTTAACAAGTATTAGAAGAAGAAGTTAGTATTTTGTTTACTGTCAAGGGGTCGATATGCGATGCTTGTCAAGCAATAACATCCTCTTAGGTAGGAAGACAATCCGAATTACACGGCTGTAAACGAAGACCTTGGTTTGACATCGTCCATAAGGGTGTATCCACTGTTTTAACGTAAGAATTCGGTAAATATTTGAGAAAGTAGTTACCGACTTGGGTTATTTCGATGCATGCGTGTGTCGTGTCCATGTTTGTTTTAGTTGTTTTCTCGTTCAGGCGCTATAGCTAAGAACTCAGGGCAAGTGTAATCAGTGTAAGTGTGCTTTCAATGTCTTACGCAGTCAACAAACATGAAACTCACAAGTGCAGGCAAAAAATAATAAAAAAAAAAAATCTGATTTTCTTTTTATCTTTGAACCGTACCGAGCAATGTAAAGAAAAAAAAAAGAATAGAAAGAATTTAAGAAGCTTCTTATAAAAATGCTCTTTGAAAAAAAAAAAAAGATTGCTGTCTTTCTTTTAAGAAGGTTCAGAGAATTGCTTGGAATTCTCAACATAAAAAAGGAATGGAAAAAAAAAGCTGTTATTTCCTTTCTAAAAAGAGTAATATCATTCCATCCGCTCACCTTTTATTGTTTGTCTTCTATCACTTGGATAGAGCCATCGAATTAAAAATGCAAGTAACAGTTATAACACTTCATTTGTTGTCTTGCAATTCACGCATGAGTTAATTTATCTTGCATAAACATATTTATCTATGCACGGTGTAATACGAAAAAGGCGTTATCTTTGGACATATGAATGAGCCCATTTTATATCAATTTTTATACATACAGTAATTAAAAATTAAATGCAGCATATCCTCCCTTGTCGAAAGTCGAGATAGTTATAGAATAAATGGTGTTTATTGAACTCAGTAGACCGAATTTTAAATAAACTGCATTCCTTAATACATTCTTAGAGTTAAAAGCAACTACTAGCTAGCCATCTGCCAGGGAGAAACACACTTCTTGTAATATTTCTGCGAATAAATTATTGGTGAAAATTATAGGTGCTGCCCGCTAAGGACTTTGCAACTCAAGGAATACCGGCAACCAGCCGAGTTCATGCATGTGCTGACTGTTAATTTTCTAGGAATATTATCCTAAGAAACCAACTCCACACTGTCATTATTCTGGTTACGGGGAAGCAAACTTATTCCCACAATTATTAGTTTCATTACGTCTACTTAAACTAAAGGGAAAATACTTCATTTTTGTCAATTTTAAAATCGGACAACAATAACTACTTCTTGGCAAGAAGACTAGAATATTTTTCGTTGCTTACTCCAGAAACGCACGCAGTAGAGTAACTCTTGGGTGTGGATGATATTACTAGCGCCCACACAATTCATACACTCATCTTATGGGAGTAATTTTGTTTTCTTTTGAATATTAAGTGATATCTTGATGTCTGGAATGCAGCTACAGTATCATTTTCATAATAATGTAATTTCTTGTTTGTTCCACTAATGAACTGTTTTATTTTTGCTAAATAAATAAAATGAATACGTATCTCCATACAGTACCTAGACTCAATCATTATTTTTGGCTTTCTCGCCATTCAGCTCTTTCGATGTTCATTGTAAATGGCTTTTAAATACTACACCGTACCATTATCAACAGATCAATATCGTTGCCTCATCTATTGATTAAACCGTCCTTTGCCAATGCATTCTTCATTATTATAATTAATACGATATGATTACCTCATTACACTAAGAAACGATCTCCTTTGTCAACATTATCCAAACTAGTACATACCACGCAAAATCCTACATATAAACATAAACAAGAACTTGGTTACAGTCCTTATATAAGATAAGAACTGGCTTAAAAGGACGAAGCAAGAATGCTTTTCATCTTCCCCGTTATCTGTAGAAGACAGTGTAGGGATAAGGTGTTATTGAGCTATTAAAGCTCTGATCATGGCAGGAGGGTAACAGCATTGCAATCCATTACCCTCCAAGGGTTATTAATCACCGCAATTCACGGTCTTTTCACTCTCTTCTAAGTGACAGCGTGATGTTGAAATCATAATATTTTTCTATATGCAAAATAAGAAAAGGTGTATTGCTAATTTCTGATAAAATTCAATATACATTTTTCGGTTTAAAATTCTTTTTTAATAATTTCTAAATATTAAAAAATTACAAAAATATTTTAATTAATTTATCCAATAATCTTCCTATATTGCGAAGATGTTAACGTTCTGTGGAAAGAAATGGAATCAGCGACTTAAAGCACAACAATTACAAAAACTAAATTGAAGACTTGAAAAATATTATACCTTATAATGAACTAAAATAAATAATAATTTCGTTTTCTAATTAGTTAATTTCCATAAAAATCATTTCTTTTTAAATCTGATTTTTCTCTAACGAAGCAGACCTAACTGCACTTTAATTAATGCACCCGAAAATTCAACATAAAAAAGATGCTGCAATTTAAAGAATTAATATAACATTTACTTCAAAAAGAACGGAGACAACGCATTGCAGGACTGAATATATTCTTCACGCTCGCACATACTGCAAAATCTTCTGTGCTGTTTGGCAGTTCCTCAATTTATGAAACATGAATTATCATATGAATAATTAGATGACACTAAACTGGCTAACGACGCATATCAACGTAGTTATTATACCGGTGACAGGTGGCATGAATGGGAATTTTACGAGTCTGCTTGTCTAGTATCTAACTAAAAGTTTGCAACTTTGCGAATATGATTAACAATATTGACGACTTTAAAATGCAGTGGAAGCACAAGAACCATAATACCGAACTGGAAGAGGATACCACATCAGTATTGATAACAATACGCGAAACTACGACTTTAAGTGTATTTTTATTCATATCCTAACAGAGTATTTTTTACCGGATATTTGTTATGAAGAATATTATTACCAGTTTGTAATAAATAAGGTCTCTGGCACGTCACACTTTCTTTTCGGAAAAATACTTGTATTAAATTGCATTTTAAAATAATGATCTCAGACCCTCTTTTAAGTAAACTTACTCTCTGGCGCCTAATTTGTAAGTTTGGTCTCTTTCATAGAGGGAGCCACTTAAAAAAACGCATGACAAATTAATTGTGAACGCAATAAATCTGAAATGTACACATTTAATTAGCAGTTTGTTATTATTGTCTTTTGTTTTCTTTCGAGGCGTACATTGTTATCTAATGCTTTTAGAAGAGAATGTAATTAGCATTGTTGACATACTAGCAACGTATGTTCCTAATAAGATTTTTTTTCCTAACCTGCATTCTTTGTTCTTCGGGGGAAAGTAGTTTATTTTCATTTCGGCCAACTGGGACGATGCTTGTTATTACAAGACAGGAGGCTCAATTAAAGGCATCTGACTAAAAAAGTAAACTTAGTAAAGTTATGCGCGTCGGATTTTTTTTTTTTTTTTTAATTTTCTAGTAAATGAAGTGATTGTTTTGAAAGTCACATTCAAATTAAAGTGCGAAATTTTACATTCTGAATGTAAAATTACACTAAAATATAATACAACATGTCCGCATAATACCCACTCTGTTTACTGGTAAGGACAATAAGCAGAATACTGATGGAGCATTTCCAAAAAAAAAAAAAATATAAACATCGATTGTTAAAAATATGGCAAATCAACGTATTACTTGGAGACTAGTCAGAGCCCATCATACAACAATGTGTGCTTGTAAAAGGTGGTCGCTAATATTATTTGGGAAAAGAACAACAAAATAAAGATGCCAAAGTGAGTGTGGTAAATTATGAAGGGAATAAAGGGTGGTCGTCGTGCAGGAGAACTCACGAGCTTCTCTGAAGAAGGCAGTGTGAATAATAAAGGAAAAAAGAAGTCCGCGGATAGCAGGAGTGCTAAGAGGGTGGGAAGTTATGATTCCCAGTTTTGAAGATTACTTTAGAAATGTCCTCTAGCGACGAAATATGGTAGAGGAAGAATCCAGTCACGTGTTTACCACCGACTGTCCAATCATCATTCAAAGCTTGGAGGGTGTAGGGGAAGGATGGGAAATTGTGCTAGGGAATACAATTTTAGTACTGTTGTTGATTTTCTTTTATTGTCCGTATCTTTATAGAACTTATTTACTATCAACGGCTTTTCAAATTTTTATTATCGTAAAACATTTAATCGATAGACTTCGCGATTCTTCTTCACACCAGAGGGCGTCAAGATGAAAAACATTACTTAACCAATAGCAAATTTATACACTTACCCTGAATTATAAAATCAGATTAGTAGGAGTTAGAAATTGTAAAATTATGCAGCCAAGAATTCTCTCGTTCTTTGGAAAACAGAAACAATGTATTTGAACTGAAAAATCTATAATAATGTCTGGCGCATTCATTAAAGCACATTTAAATGGAGCACGTGTACAAGAGAAAGCGAATGAAAAGATGACTGTTTTAGTCCATTAATCTTTCCCTCCGTGACAGGTTTATTTTTCAAGTCAGCGTTTCCATCAACAGTGTCTGTTGGGGATTACTAGGGCAGCTCTGCTCACTTAGACATTTATTTATTTACATTTGTCTATTTCCATACATCTCTGGCAGATCTTTATTATAAACGCAGAGATAATTAGGAGAAGCAACTTTTGTGCGAAGGACACAGCTACTTTTCTGGTGACGAATTTAAAAAAAAAACTAAATAAAACATGGTTTTTCGATTCAAGAAATAAACTAATCAATGGATAGTTTAATATCAAAAACAGTGGAAGGCTTACTGTAAGTTCAGTCAGTGGACTCTTACCGCCCAGGTTAAAGTAAGAGTGGGTTTGTGGTTCAAACCACAAATATGTGTGTACATTTCGCCTTAAATGATTCCACATGTAGAGGCTAAGCCATATTCGAAAATTCACTTCAAGATAACTAGCAATATTGCGTGATAGACTTGCCTATATAGGCAAAAAATATATATTTTGTAGCTAGATGGGCGAAGCAAGAATGCTTTTCATCTTCCCCGTTATCTGTAGAGGACAATGTAAGGATGAAGTGTTATTGAGCTATATAAAGCTCTGATCATGGCAGGAGGATAACAGCAATAGCAAAGCCTCAGTTAGAACTTCATTGGCTACAGCATTCCCATCCATTACCCTGGGTACCCATTTTAGTCGCCTCGTACGACATGCATGGACTGATATGTAAGTAAAGCCCTTTCTATTAATTAAGACGATCCCCGGACCACTCCTTATCAGTGACAGAAAGATCGTTCAACTCGGCGTTGGTTCCACTCAGTGACATCCCCCCCACCACTACCACTCAGCAGAACCGCTCATATTCCAGGCAAAAGCATCCACCGACAAAGCAGCCACGCCGGAGAACACCCTCTCCAGAGACTCAAAATGCTCTCTCAGGCAAACCTCCCGAAATGTAAGCCCCCTCACCGGGAGCAAAATTCCGAAAAAAACCTAAGAGAGCAAAACTCTGCATCCAATGTTAGTCGCCTCGTACGACATGCATGGGCTGGTATGTAAGTAAAGCCCTCTCTAAAAATTAAGACGATCCCCGGACCACTCTTCACGAGTGGCCGAAAGATCGTCCAACTTAGCATTGGTTTCATTCAGTGACGGGCCTCCCCACCACTGAGCAGAACCGCTCAAATTCCAGAGAAAAGCATCCACCGACCAGGCCCCCCTCAAGGCCACGTCGGAGAGCACTCTCCCCAGAGACTCAAAAAGCTCTCTCAGGGCACCTCCTCTCCACTGGGAGCAAAATTCCGGAAGAAACCTAAGAGAGCAAAACTCTGCGTCCCATTTTAGTCGCTATTCTAATCCCGGCCACCACACGGGGACCGAAGATGGCCTTTTTTTTTGGTTAGATGGGCGAAGCAAGAATGCTTTTCATATTCCCCGTTATCTGGAGAAGAATATGTATGGATGAGGTAATATAGTGCTATAAGCGCTGATCATGGTATGAGGGTAACAGCAATAGCCGAGCCTCAGTTAGAACTTCATTGGCTACAGCATTGCTATCCACTACCCTCCCTGGGTACCCATTTTAGTCGGCTCGTGCGACATGCATGGGCTACAGTGAGGCTATTCTTATCCCGGCCACCACAAGGAGTTGATCACCAAAGATGGTCCTAAAAGTCCTGGGAGATGGACTGAGTCCTTGACTCTTTATCCCTTCATCTGAATGAAGAAAATCTGTGGATGGGATGTTATTGAGCTAAACGTTCTAGTCATGGCTTGGTAACAGCAATAGCCGCGCCTCAGGTAAAACTTCATTGGCAACAGCATTGTCATCCGTTACCCTGGAAGTCCTAAAAAGGACTTTGTTACCTCTGCTGTTCTAAACAGTACCGAAGATGGTCCATAAAAGGACTGATTTTCATATTCACCGGTAGAGGACAATGTAAGGATAGGGTGTTGTTAAGTTGTATAAAGCTCTGATCATGGCAGGAGGGTAATAGCAATAGCCGAACCTTAGTAAGAACTTCATTGGCTACAGCATCAGCTACCGAAGATCCGAAGATGGTCCTTATAAGGACTGACTTAAAGGGGCGAAGCAAGAATGCTTTTCATCTTCCCCGTTATCTGTAGAGGACAGTGTAAGGATAAGGTGTTATTGAGCTATAAAGCTCTGATCATGATAGGAGGGTAACAGCAATAGCCGAGCCTCAGTTAGAACTTCATTGGCTACAGCATCAGCTACCGAAGATGGTCCTTATAAGGACTGACTTAAAGGGGCGAAGCAAGAATGCTTTTCATCTTCCCCGTTATCTGTAGAGGACAGTGTAAGGATAAGGTGTTATTGAGCTATAAAGCTCTGATCATGATAGGAGGGTAACAGCAATAGCCGAGCCTCAGTTAGAACTTCATTGGCTACAGCATCAGCTACCGAAGATGGTCCTTATAAGGACTGACTTAAAGGGGCGAAGCAAGAATGCTTTTCATCTTCCCCGTTATCTGTAGAGGACAGTGTAAGGATAATGTGTTATTGAGCTATAAAGCTCTGATCATGATAGGAGGGTAACAGCAATAGCCGAGCCTCAGTTAGAACTTCATTGGCTACAGCATCAGCTACCGAAGATGGTCCTTATAAGGACTGACTTAAAGGGGCGAAGCAAGAATGCTTTTCATCTTCCCCGTTATCTCTAGAGGACAGTGTAAGGATAAGGTGTTATTGAGCTATAAAGCTCTGATCATGATAGGAGGGTAACAGCAATAGCCGAGCCTCAGTTAGAACTTCATTGGCTACAGCATTGTCATCCATTACCCTCCAAGGGTATTCGATTGAATGAATCAATCACCGCATCTCACGGTCGATTGATTCATCCTTACCTCCGAAGATGGTGAATTTTTTCTTTAAATTAATAATCATAATATGAATATGGAAACTTGGTATAAATAATTAAATTCGTTCTAAAAGATTTTATCCTAAACTAAAGGTAAATTTTAAATTAAAATTAAGAAGAAGATTATTAATTCATCATTGTTTTATTAATAAAACTAAAAAGTTTCAAAACTCAATACAATTTATGACAATATAAACCTTCGGCATCAGAGTTTTCTCTCACTGCTATTTAACTAACCTGATAATTGTTTGGAATTTTTGGTTCCCATTAATAACCAATAAGATATCTTAATTTAACTGCCAGATGTAAGCCTTTTCTGGCTCTATATAGTAATATTTATATAAAATTTAAACACATTGTATCCATAAATTCCGATCATTCGATGAGTTTACTGACATTCCAGTAAATTGGATTTTTTTTAATCTTTGTTAACAATACATCGTGAAGATAATACAATAATGAAATTAGATATTCTGTAACCGCTTTCAGAATGGTTTATAAAGCATATTTATTGAAAACGTTCCCTAATACGCTTCCGTTACAAGCAAAATGGAATGCTGGTTTTACTTTTGTAAAACCAGCATTCCATTTTGCTTGTTTTACTTTTGTAGCTTTTATTAACTTGTAGTTTAATTACAAAGCTAAAAGAAACAAAAATAATCTAAATCCCTGAAGAATACTTTCGAGTATAATTCGTATTTAAATATAAGATTCAAAAATAAACAAAACTAGATTATATTATTCCAGAGATATAAATAGTGATAGCTTTAAAATCTCTTCGAAACTGTATTTCGATTTAAAAAAAAAAAGAAAGTATGTTTTATTAAATATGTATAATATGCATTTATTAAAAGGTACTTTTTATCTTCCTTTTAATTTATAAGTCGTTTTTTCACGAGCTTTTAAAAGAACTGCTCTAAACCTCAACAGCAAATAGGAATAAATACTAGAAAGTAAATAAAAAAGTATAATAAAACGCCGAAGAAGAATCAGAAGCTTTGTATTAGTTGTAGATTATTATTAAATATTTAAAGCAGAGAATGGCTATTCTATCTCGGTAATGTGATCCTTATTTAATGCTAAAAAGTTAAACAAAGGTTGGTTGTTTAATAATCCACTCACCTTGGTATTGTTGAAAATATTCTTGTGAAACCATATGTGAATAGAGCTGTCGAATAAAAGAAAAATCTCATTAATATTGCTCACACACACACACACACACACACACACACACACACAACAATGAAAGCAAATTCATAACAAACAGTGCCAACTAGAACCACAGCTAGAGGGCGCTTCATTGCTGTGCGCTGAAACAAATGATCAAATATAAACATAGGCATTATTATAAAATATGTAAACATATCGAACCGAATCATAGCTGAAAGAAAAATACTCTGTTATGCTGATCAAAAGAATTGGTTAACGGTTTGATCACATGATAAATCAAACAATACCACTTCAAGTAGATGGAATCATACGTTACATCCTTCAGTAGATTGATGCACGTGAAAACAGTGCATTCACAACAATAAAACACGCATGTCCAAAGAAGTATAGAAACAAGCTCACACAATTGCACAAAAAGTAAGGTGTTGTATGCATTGCTTCATATTTTATGAAGCAATGCATACAAAAATATTTCAGTTTGTGTAATACGAAACTAGTAAGATAGAGAGCACAATTTCAATTCATTAGTATAAGGAATTAAAACATGACTTAGTTCTTGTTTTAAAAGCCAAAGACTTAAAGAACAGCCAGAAATAAAAAGAGACACAACAAAACAACCCACTAACCTCCTTCTCACTTTTATTGCATCGCGTACGTAATGAGTTGAAGAGTAAATAAACGAGGATTTGCCTCACTCTTCATCTTGGCAGTCAGTAGACCAGAAAATGTACCGTTCTGTGTAATTTAAAACGAACCACAAAGACCGCCGAGCTTAATGCTGAAACTCGAATCTGTTCTTGACTTATAATGACTTGAAGAAAACTTCAGCTAACGCAAAGAACTCCATTTTAAATGAGGTCTGAAAATTAATTAACTTCCAGTGAACACGACGATCAAAGGGAGTCTAATGGGGACGATTTGCTGCCACATTATCTCGATCAAAGGCGGTGTCCTTGAGAAGAAATTAATAATCTTTCTGGATCGATCGAAACTGCCACTTAAACGCAGAAAGGATTTTCCACAAATCGTTGAAAACATAAAATCGAGGATTTCATGAAGCACTCTCTTCAATTGCCTGTTAATGAAATTAAAATTATACGAATGAAACGCCGTAAAAACCTTTATCCACCGACTGAGGATGGCTAACTTAGATTTGGTCGAAAATCAGTCATAAACATTTCTTGCATCCTTGGCGTGATTCTAAACCAGACTACTGATCAAAAACCAGTCAACAAGCAACCTTAAACTCTTTCAATGGTAAATGCTCGGGTTTGTTGTGAAGCTGGTTTCATGAAGGGTCAAATCGGGACAACACCTGTAGAATAACATGAAAACCTAAAGAAGTAAGGTTATTGACATAATTTTTTATCAAACAATCTACAAGAGGAAAGGATAAGAACAAGTTTGAAGGAGAGAGAGAAAGAGAAATGAAAGAACAAAGCAGATTAGTTTGTAAATATATATATACAAAAGCCACCAACTCAATGACGCAAGTACATTCTGTCATATAATTGTATGAGCTCGACAGCTGGTCTGTTTCGAGATTGAGAAACTAGTTTCAGAGAGAGAGAGAGGAGAGAGAGAGAAGAAAAAAGAAAATGAACTGAAATAAGTAAAAAAAAAGTGAAAGAAACCTTAGAAGTTCTCCAACTTTCTTTCTAGCTACTAAGAAGTCTAAGAAACTGGATTAAGACGATAGTCACACGGTCTCTCGGCACAAATTCTACGTCCATCAAGCACGTGCCTTCCTTCGGATGGGTGTTATTTGCTTATCCCCGTGCATACAGATGCACATTTAAGTTGCACTCCATTAGTGGACGAGCCCCCTCTTTTAATTATCTATAATTCAATTGAACACGGCTAGTCCACTGTTTATCTTCTTACACACTGAACTTGTTTCCGGAGCTTTAAATGGGATACGGTAATGCTCTCTAATTGGTTTGCTTCTCTATCTCTGGGAATTCCAGACGGTCACCAACTCATTTGGTCGAGAATCCCATTACTTTGGCGAGTAGAATGCATTCTTAATTTATTCCGAGAAAGCTATCCTTTGCCTAGTTTTAAAAGTCTAATCTGCTTGTCTGTCAGTCCAGTTATTCTACTTTGTTTTTAAACGCATTAAGCGCTGACATGAATACAAACTAGTCGACTACAAATAACTGGACGGCTAATTATCTACAAGAGTTCTATAATTAGCTGCGGCTAGTAACGCTTTTAAAGAATTAATGTCGATATTGGAAAAATATTATGCTTTGTGACTTAATCAGATGTCATATCACTCGTTCAGAGAGACCCCAAATGTATGCTTTTCATAAATCATTCTGTTGTAATTTCTATAAACAAGAATTAAAGTATTAAATCGTATCAAATTATGTACAATAATTATATTATGTGATGCAAGACCAGTACTATGAGCGTCCTTTATTCAAATGCTTGGGTTTTAAGTTGTATTATATCCATTAAATCTATTTTAGAGATAAAATAAACATCTCATGTTTCTGTTGAGTTCGGATCAATTGACTTAGTAATCCATAATTCAAAGCTCGCATTTTGGAAGGGTATATATTGCTATGCATAATGGGAAGGGTCACTAACCAGATCGGTTTCCACTTTTATTGAAGTACAGTACTGTTAAAGCCAAAGATATCCAGAGGCTCAAGTGATGATACGATCTCTCTAAATTTCACTGAGAGTGACCCGGAATAATTACTACTACGAGACTGAACACCTAGTGGTCGCTCCACTCAGTGACAAGCAAAACTTCAACATCAATTAATGGAAAAATCATATTTTCTTTATACTAATAATTAAAAGGTATATTAACTTATCTTTAGAATATTCTACAATATTTAAACCTTTTAAAGATTTTTCTCTTTATTACAAACTAAATTATACTTTACAATAAATTGTATTATTATTCAATTCTTTATCCAGGTGAAAAAACAAAATTTGCTCGTGGAATATCTTTACAGCTAGGTTACTTGTATATAGAGGCTGTTAACTTCGATTTGCCTTGGTATCCTATAATGCGATGCACACATTCACAGGCTTCAAAGGTATAAACGGACTGGATACTGTTGTTTGCGTACACTTAGATAAAATATTAAAAAAATAATACAATTTATTGTAAAGTATAATCTTCTGTTTTTTTTCAGTTCATAAAAATGTTTAATCTCTTTTCAAAAACAGTATATGAAACCTCTATAACTCCAAGAATACTTAAATTCACATCTGTAAAATATTTTAAATTTCATTGACAACCGATATTAACTTCCATGTTGGACTCAATGTCATATTTTGAGATGACATATCAAAAACGCAACTAATTTCAAAACTGAATTTACGTAGAGAAGTAGGTTACGTTAACTTGAGAGTTCAGGAAATATTGACATGGTCAAATTTAAACCACTATATTTGATTTACGTATTATTTAACTACGAGTCTCTCGCTTTAATTTTTTCGAATTTTTTTTCTTTTTTTTTAATTAATATTTTTCTTGTGCATATTTTAGCTTATATACCTCCGAAGAGGAATTAAGCCTTAATGTAATGTGATGTAAGTAAAGAATGCATTGAATGTGTAGATAAACAAAGAATGGAAGTAAATGTCTCCGATGAATCATTCTCATCCCATTTTAGTAAGTTGCACCTAATAAAGTTAAAACTCCCTGTATATTCTAAACCTTACCCTATTCGTCACGGATAACAGCATTAAGTTGCACTGTCCTGTTATTAAAGCAGGTGTTTTTACTCGTATTTTTCAATATGGCTCCGTGGAGCCGTAGAGATGGAAGACAGAAGCCATTATAACGTCTTCTCTTAGGCGAGTTGTCTGCTGGGTACTTGAATGAATAACCCTGTTGAGTGCAGGCAAATTCTCCGCATCACCTAAGAAACAACCACTAAGAAAGAACCGTTCCTATAACTTCGTACAGCCTGTGGTGAAGTTCCGTAATTCCCTTGGATCCATGACCTGTGCCATTGTACACGCAATATCATGTGCTATTTGCATAGTAACGAAAATGTTATCTGCTTAACAGGGTATGTTGAAAACCTCTGTATAGCCTTTAGTTATTAAAGCAAAAAAAAAAGTTATTTTTTCTTTTTCTTAGTACCTAGCGAAAAAATAGCTTATTACCTCCCCCCCCCACACACACACTCGTACAGCCGTTCACCTTCAGAATGGCTTTTCACATCTTTTGCATATTTCATGGTAAAGTATGTCTTTGTATATTCTACGAGAGATGTTGGCTTTGATGTCGTGCAGGGTCTTATGCACTTCGATCGATAGTTACATATAGATATGGCTTCATGCGGAGTCCTGTGTGCCCTATGGGGGAAAAATCCATTTGATGGTAGACACTATGAATGACATCTCTTCTGCTCATTTTTATGAAGAAAAAAATCTGTTTGAATCCTTATAAATTCACGTTAGATGAAGGGATGAAAGTCGTGACCGCAGATTTTGATTTAAAGAAGGATTTCAGCCGTTTAAAATGTTTTATAGAATAAAAAGTCGTAAACTTAAGCTTACTTTTAATAAACTTACGATATGTAACTCGATATGTGCTCTAAGATCAGAAATTTATTTCGTGTCCACTCAGTAAATTAAACCGAAATAATTAATCGCCAATAATAATAATATATTAAATTAGAACTCAAAATTTTTGTCCGAATATTTTATTTTCTATTGTTCATGTTTTAAAGCAATTTATTATGAAAAGCTGGTCTTGTAAGTAAATAATTATACAGCAAATAAATTGCATTATGTTAGCGATGTATTTTAAATGGAATCCGTCTGCTTATAAAGGAATTCAAATTCTAACGTTTCACATTGCCTGCATTTTAGTTTCCTTAAATTGCTATTTTTAAATTGTTATCAAACATTTCCAGCAACAACAAAGAAAAGAAATTAAATTGAGCTTTACATGTAGCTATCACGTGCTGTATTGTTACTAAAAAATAATTGTAACGTTTAATTGAAAAACGACATGTACATAACAACAAATTGAATATTTAATTGTTGTCTAATTGTTGAAATGTATAACACACAATAATGCATAGCAGTGTATGAAAACTAATTCTGTATTGAATTCTTTTTGTTTGAACTACAAAGTCTAGCGATGTACATTAAACACAAAAATCAGGGATGGTCATCTACTAAAAACGAACGGTTGAAATGAAAATGTTAACAATCTCCGGATTCTTTACGAGCTGAGTCAAGAAATGTAGGCCAACATAAAGCAACATAATTGTTCTGTTTGCTAAATGGAGCTTTTATGACTTCTGTTTCCGAAACAATCCAGACTATATCCACAAGGGATAAAAACATGCTCGTTATCGTATCCGATGGTATGCAAACTAACTCTGCCATTACAATTCCGACTGGGTTTGTTCACGAGTAAAGAAATCATTTATAAGAACCAGTTATAAATTCTTTGTTTTCAGGAAAGAAATTTTGCCAATCCCGGACCTGCTATATACCTTCAAGCTATTAAATTCATGGTTTGTTTTAATGCTGCTGACTTGGTCCATATATGAGTATTTTCACCTGTTGGATTATATAGGATTAAACTAAAATTTTAATAGTTAGTCACTGACTAACCTCAGTAATAATTAGGACAATCATGGTAGTTTGTTGTAAGTTTATTTTGAACTCCCATTTTACTAAAATATATTTTACCGTAAAAACTCTCGTGATTTCTGCGACGGGAGTTACGCCGCCACTTGACGCCAAATCTTGACTTTAATCTCATTTCTTTCCAAAAATGCTATTATTATATTAACACATAATTTGTTTAAAGAAGTGCTGGCCTTAACCAATTTTATTATGCAACTTCTACGTTCTTTCTAACGTTAATTTTTTATTCATCTCTTCTATCTGCTTAAGAGTTTACAACTAGCTTGTTGTTGTTGTGTTGTATCCTCTAAGGACGATGTATTATGGCTGTATAGTGTGTGTGGGTGTGCGATATGAATGTTCGCCTTCTTTTATTAGTTTAAGCAAAAACAAAATCTGAAGAGTATATTTGGGGTTTGTGGGGGATAATAAAAGCATGAACTTTCATTTGTAACCTTACGTACAAGCATACGTGTTTATCGGAGAATATTCAGCCCTATTTTATGAAGATGGATGCCAATGTAGTGCTTCAAACAAGAATCGTTTGAAGAGCATATCCAGGCATAAGTGCGCACTCCATGGCTGCCTAGTTTTCGTAATTGGAATTCCATCCAACAACTGTAGGACCATGTTGAACCTCGTGATTCTCTCTAGATGGTCCAAAATATCTAAGAACATCCTTGACCTAGTGGAGTCAGAGCTGGATTTCAGATTGTTGTGGCCTCTAAGCTGTAATTTCTAAGAGCCCTCTCTACCAGTAAATTTCATCTTAGTAAAATTATCTCTACTAAGGAGGAGGCCCTTGTAATGTGACGTTCTAAGCTATACTTTGCCTAGCTTATGCCTAAATCTGGCTCAGAAAAGAGTCAATGCCAAAGACAGGTGTATGCGGTTATCCTGGCCGAAGAAGGGCCCACATGCTACTAGCTACGTGTCCATATCATAATAGTCTGGCTTATGAGTGCATATTCCAGAATTACAAGCAATTCAGTAAACACCAGGTTGTTTTGAACTGAATTACTCTGTTTTGATTTAAGAAAGAAGTTCATATACTTCAATACGATCGCTTTAGTAGTCATAGCCTACGAATTACATAATTCCACCTTCACTGCGATATAAATTGGATTAGTATTAAAGTATTTCGTATAAGTTTTTTTAAAAGAAGTTATTTAAAAGAACAATTATTAGGTTAGTATACCAGTCGAGTTCATAACATATTGGATAGACTGTGGGTTCGAGTCCACTTTAACATGAATATTTGTAATTATCTTTAGACGGAAGATAAATTTCATTTTCCAATGCGCCATCCTCGTCAGACACCTCAAGGAGAGACTATGGGAATTAAAAATAATCATGGAATCCTGCTCTGTAGATTCCATGATCATTTTATCCTATTTCACGTACGGTACAATGTCAACGTTTTTCAGATTTATCGCATTACACTTGAGAAACTTCAATCCTGCAAATAAATTCGAATATTAATGTAAAATGAATGCAATCACGTGTAACTTTGGAATATTCAGCTATTCGATTGTGGGCGTGTAAATGCAACCGATTAACTGATTTTTTTAAAGACATTCATTCACTTGAATTATTCCTCAACGATCTTATTTCGTTCTTTACTCTGGCTGCAAATTGAAAGCAAGAAAAAAAAACTCTTTTCAGCATCTCCCGTACTATTTAAATGTCAAACTTACATGGTTTATGCAACGTGGGTGA
Source organism: Typopeltis vanoorti (assembly GCF_054136105.1). Lineage (NCBI taxonomy): Eukaryota > Metazoa > Arthropoda > Arachnida > Uropygi > Thelyphonidae > Typopeltis > Typopeltis vanoorti. The sequence goes on along the minus strand of NC_143557.1, from coordinate 57,515,293 downwards.
TGACAAGCGATTTGTATGTGTTATCGATTAATCACGCCTCTCCACTGTTATCGAGAGAACTGCACATCTTAAAAAGATATGCTCCTCAATTAGTGAGGAACATCTGTTTGATTAACTACTTTAGATGAACACCGTACATTAAGAAACTCCAAAAACTGTGCGTTCTACTGAATCAACTACGCTTGAACAAATAGTTCGTTCGTAAATAAAGAATATTTAGGTAGTGGAAGATGACGAGAGTCAACAGTAATGAAACAATTCATTAGTTAATGATGTATTACTGTTAATTACAAGATAATAACACGAACGATTGTACAATTTGTAGTCAGTTCTATTTAAACAATGTGCTAAAATGGCAACAATCACATTATCAATCTGAAATAGTACAGAACTCATAACAATCATATTACCAAACGCCATTAATAACAATTAAACTGCAACAATATAAAATTTCTCTCTTTGTTTATTATATTGGATTGTTTTAAACAAATCAACAATATTTATGTACACTCTCTGTCCAAAAAGAAACGGAACTTTTCGAAAATAGAAGAAACTAGTAGCGCCACCTGTTGCTTCTTTTTGTTGTCGAAAGCGGCAACATTCATTAGTGTTGTATCAACTGTTTATGACATTTGTTTCATTAGAAGCCGAGTTATAGTGCCAAGATTGACAGTGCCAAGATTTGACAAACGGTTTGTCGTCACGATATTCCTACCGTATGCGACGAATTCTCGCTATCAGTCGCTTCAAAACTTCGAGATAAAATTCATTTGGCCAGGCGGAACGAATTCTTTGTGGATAATTCCTTTGGAATTGTAGAAACAAATCGACATTGTCTTTTCTTTTGACTTCTCCAAGCGACTTTTTTCGGATGCCCCTCTTCTGGTGATCTCCAATCAGCACTCTGGCGCTTTGTTTCGGGCTCATACTCAAAACACCACGTTTCGTCACCAGTAACCATCGTTTCAAGGAAGTTTGAGTCCTTACGAGCGGTTTTAATGAGGTCCTTGCAGTGTTCAATTCGATACATTTTTTGGTCGTCGGTCAACTTGTGGGGAACAAATCGCGAATTCAATTTACGAAGGGTCAAAATGTTGTGCACAGTTGATTTTGGAATCCCCCAATTCGTCTTCAATCAATCACACGGACGATTTCGGGATTTCTTTGAAGAATTAACGCACTTTTTGGATGTTAACTTCGCTCAGTCTAGTTTTTAGACGGTGCGGCTTTTCGTCGTCCTCAAGCGTCTCACGACCACTTTGAAATCGTTTAAATCACTCGTAAACTTGAGTACGGGATAAACATTCATCACCGTATGCTTTTTGAAGCATTTAGTGCGTTTCAATAAAACTTTTACCAAGTTTAACACAAAAGTCAATCGCAGCTCTCTGTTTGAAACTCATTTTCCGACCGTTCGTCAAAACACACTGTCACTCTTGGCACTGTAACTCGGCTTCTAATGAAACAAAAGTCATAAACAGTTGATACAATACTAATGAAGGTTGCTGCTTTCGAAAAAAAAAAAAGATACAATAGGTTGGGCACTAGTTGCTTCTATTTTCGAAAAGTTCGGTTTCTTTTTGGACAGTGGGTGTATATTCGAAACATAGTCTATATGTACGTGATTTTCATTGAGAACGACGTTTAAGTAAGACCAAACTTCTGGTAATTAATATTTTCCCTACTTTATACTGATAGAATAAGTAATTAAATTATCCGGATTAATTAAGTGCTTTGTACATTATAATTAGCGTTGCACAACATCTAAATTGCCAAATTTATCATTATCGTATGCTAATTACTAGTGAGGTTTTAGATTTATTATCAAGATATTTATCAAATCGAATTCTTTGTAATTAAACACTTCGTGAGAGTCACTGGAATTTATTCAGTAGCTATTGCACATAGCAGGGGTAGTCATAACACTTGGCTAATTTTAATTGGTTTGTTTCGACTAAAAAATTATGAGCATTTAACGTGATTTCTCTCTTACCATCTGGTTATATTTATTTATTTAATATTTAAGTTATTACTATAAAATATAGATGGATCAATAATTTTTTTCTCTCTTAACTGCTTAATTTTAACAAATTTTGATTTTCAGCTCTATATTTTAATATTTAATCAGGCACCTATTAATAGTTTACTTATAATGAATTGAACCTTCGATCTGGCAGAGATTCAATATCCTTTAGAAACTGACTGGCCAGGATTCATAAAAGAGTACATTCACTCTAATGAAGGAGAGGAGGAGGAGAATGAGATCTCACAAGAGGATCTCATTGCTGCTCTGTCACCAAAATCCCCCTGTCAAAATATCTCTCAAGGGGAGCACACTTACAAAAGAAGAAGAATCATAGAAGACCAGATGGATGAAGACACATGTACATTAGAAGTCCAAAGAACACCGAAAAGGTTCCACCAGTAATACTTAGGGACAAGGACAAATGAACCACTGTCACCACAGCCCTTAGAGAACACAAAATTGCATATTCCTGGGCAAAACATCAAGATGAAGGAATCAAAATCCAACCAGCCTCAGTCACTGATTACAGACAGCTAACAAGACTAATGGATAACAAAAGTCTCCCATATCATACTTTTGCTTTACCCAGCGAGAAAAATCTCAAGGTTGTGCTTCGCGGAGTGACCGAGGGCGTCACCTGTGAAGAAGTCACCACTGATCTCATGAGTCGGAACCTAACACCAGTGAAAATGAGCAGGATGCTCAGGGCAGATAAAAGACCAATGCCACTAATACGCGTAGAAATTGATAAGACACAGAAAGAGATTTATGAATTAACAACGATATGTGGCCTCAGAATCTCTACTGGACCACTAAGGAAGAAGTCGATGGCTGGGCAGTGCCATAGGTGCCAAAGGTTTGGCCATGCCCAAAAACTCTGCAAGGCAAATTACAGATGTTTAAAATGTGGCGAGGACCACCAGACAGTCATGTGCACAAAACCAAGATGCACTCCAGCTAAATGCGCAAATTGTGGAGGACCTCACCCTGCAAACTACAAGGGATGCATTACACACCCAAATAACCGAGGGTTACAAAAAACTACCCCTCCAACACAATTCAGCGATGCTCAAGCCAGCCGTGCTAATCATACCCCAGCCCAAACTATCAGTAGCCCAACAACTCAAGAAAGGAAACAAATGCCTAAAACTTATGCAGAGGCAGCACGAACAAAGGCTACTCTATCTCATGACCATATAGGCTCAAATCTAACTTCAGTACTAACTGCCTAACTAGCTACCATGTTACAAGAATTTAGTTTGATGAATCCTTCACCGTCCTCCACGAAAAGATTCCTACAAGGTACCCACTCAATTCTGACAGCCCTCAACAATGAATAGAAGAAAATTCCATCCCAACTCTCTCATGATCATGGCATGGAATGCCAACGGACTCAGCAATAAAACCCTAGAACTACAAGAGTTCTCTCACAGGCATAATCCTGACAATACTGGTAAACGAAACACATCTCAGGCCAGCTAATAATCCCAAATTACGGAACTATACTATGTACAAAACAAATAGACTAACCGGAAGTGGAGGAGGAACAGCTATATACATTAAAAACTATCTAAGCCACAATGTTCTGACCAATCCCCAAACCAAGAACCTAGAGATAACAGGCATTGAAGTTAATACCAACAACTCTGGCAATATCAAAATCTACGCTGTATATAATCTACCCAGCATTCCATTGCTGGTATACGATTTGGACCCCATTCTCGGCTTCTCCGACTCCATCATCATGGCTGGTGACTTTAATGCCAAACATACAGCCTGGAATAGCTCCACAATCAACGATAAAGGTCGAATTCTAAACCATTACGCAACGCAAAATTCTATTGTTGTAACCGGACCCGCAGAGCCTACCCATCATAGCTCAACTGGAAGTTCAGATGTACTTGACATAGTTGTCCTCAAAAACATCAGATACCAATACCAGCTGGAAGCAATAAATGAACTTTCATCAGATCATAACCCTATTCTGCTTAAACTTGGTACACAAGAACAATTCTCCCCTCCCCGCTCTTTCATATCTTGGGACAAACTCACCAGAATCTTACCTGATCACATTGGCCCAATCCCTACTATTCATACTAAAAAGGAGATAGAAATGGCTGCAATCAACTTTACCAATCAAATCAAAAATGCAATAAAGGCAGTTACCCAAACCACAGTTTTCCACCCTAGTGGGCGGATCCCCGAGAAAATTATGGATTTAATTAGACTGAAAAACAAAGCCAGAAAGCGGTATCATAACACAAGAGCTCCTCAAGATAAAGCAAATTTCGCTCTTTCATATCTTGGGACAAACTCACCAGAATCTTACCTGATCACATTGGCCCAATCCCTACTATTCATACTAAAAAGGAGATAGAAATGGCTGCAATCAACTTTACCAATCAAATCAAAAATGCAATAAAGGCAGTTACCCAAACCACAGTTTTCCACCCTAGTGGGCGGATCCCCGAGAAAATTATGGATTTAATTAGACTGAAAAACAAAGCCAGAAAGCGGTATCATAACACAATAGCTCCTCAAGATAAAGCAAATTTGAACAAATTAAACAGACAAGTACGTGAAGCCCTCCAGACACATCGAAACCGGGAGTGGGAATCTAAGCTAACAAAATTAAACCCTGAGGACAACTCCATATGGAAGTTTCTGCGAACCTTCCGCACCAAAAGACAACTTTTACCCCCAATTCAAACCTCGAAAGGAATAGCTCACAATGATGGGGAAAAAGCAGAGGCTTTAGCTGACAGTTTGGAAAGTCAATGCAACCCCTCATATGAAAATTTGAACATCAATCTTATCTACAAGATTCACCGCCGAGTTAGGCAGGCCATAACAGAACAAAAAGATGATCTAGAATCTCTCACACCCACTTCTCCAACAGAAGTTATAAACATTATAACCCACCTGAACAACAATAAAGCTCCAGGCCCAGATGGAATTACTAACAGAATAATTAAACTACTCCCCAGAAAAGCCATTGTACATCTAGTCAGCATAATTAATGCCATCCTCAGATTCCAGTATTTCCCTTTAACATGGAAAATAGCAGATGTCACGCCAATCAAAAAGATGGGAAAAAACGCTCAACTCCCTGAAAACTACAGACCTATCAGTCCTCTGTCTAACCTTGGAAAGATTGCAGAAAAAGTAGTCCTTACTAGACTTCAATCACAAACGGACCAACTACATATAATCCCAAATGAGCAATTTGGATTCAGAAAAAACCATTCTACCGTTCAGCAGATCCACAGGCTGATCGAATACATTTCCGAAGGCTTCAGCCGGAATCTTCATACAGCTGCAGTCTTTTTAGATGCTGCAAAGGCTTTTGATAAGGTGGGGCATCAAGGTCTTCTCTACAAACTCATCACATTCAATATACCTATTAATCTAATTAAAATAATTCACTCTTACCTCAGAGACAGATACATGCAAGTCAAAATAAATGAAACTGTATCAACCAGACGCAAGGTTCTGGCGGGAGTACCGCAGGGCTCACTCTTGGCCCCCATGCTGTTTTCTATCTATATTGCTGATGTCCCTCAAAACCCAAGCTCATATGCTGATGGCACTGCATTATTAGCCAGATCTCTCAGCCCAAAACTGGCTATTAAGAGACTCCAAAGCAGCATTCACACGCTGGAAAGATGGTTTATGGACTGGAGAATTCAAACCAATCCACAGAAGAGCTCAGCCATACTGTTCACTAGAAAAAAGCCTCAAATCAAGGAAGATATACATTTACTAGGTGTTAAAGTCCCATGGCAGAATACAGTCAAATATATTGGCGTAATTCTGGATAAAAAATTACAATTCACCAACCATATAGAACACATAAGTTCAAAGACATCTAAAGCAATAGCGCAGCTCTACCCCATGATCAACAGAAAAAGTAAATTAGATACTCAGAACAAACTGCTCATATACAAGATGGTAATACGCCCAGTCATAACTTATGCATCTCTTGAGTGGAGTCACACTTCGAAGACAAATATTCAGAAGCTGCAGAGAATACAAAACAAATGTCTGAGAATGAGTTTAGATGCTCCATGGTTTATCAGAAACTCCCAAATCCACAGAGACGTCAGCATTCCCTACATCACAACTCTTCTTCATGACCTAGCTGAAAAGTTCTTCAATAAGACAATTAATCATCCGAACCCACTGATCAAGCAAGCTTCAGACTATAATGAAGCAGATTTCTGCAAATACAAGAGACCCAAGTCAATTATATGCTCAGCTGAACAGAGTTAACCTCACTGCCCTTTCAGGGCGAGCTTAAAGCTCAATAATTCTCCACCCAAAGAACTTTCCTTTTCAGATGGAGGGGAATATGAAAAGCATTTATGCTTCACCCATCAAGTCAGTACCGTTATGCGTTATCCAATATCCTTGGTGGGTAATGGATGGCAATGTTGTAGCCAATGAAGTTTTAATTGAGGCTCGGCTATTGCCGTTACCCAGCCATGACTAGAGCTTTTTAGCTCAATAACACCCCTTTCACACAGATTTTCTTCATTCAGATGACGGGATAAAGAGTCAAGGACTCAGTCCATCGCCCAGTTCTTTTAAGAACTTAAGGTTGAATCGACCGTGAGATGCGGTGATTAAGATTAATACCCTTCGTGGGTAATGGATGGCAATGCTGTTCTAATGAAGTTTAACTGAAGTTCGGCTGTTGCTGTTACCCCCTGGGGCACAGAGATTGAGAGTTTGAGTTCGCTCTCTTAAGGTTTTTGCCTTAAGGTAGCAATTTGAGTCTCCGGCACGGCCCGCTGAGGGGCTTTTCGGTGAATGCTTTTCTTCGGAATATGAGCGGTTCTGCTCGGTGGTGGTGGTGGGTGGAAAGCCAACGCTGAGATGGACGGTCTTTCGCCCACGATTGAGTGGCCTAGGGATCGTCCGAATTTTTAGAGACGGCTTTACCCTAACATATGGAGGGTAATGGATGGCAATGCTGTAGCCAATGAAGTTCTAACTGAGGCTCAGTTAGAACTTCATCGGCTAATTGCTGTTACCCTCCTGCCACGATCAGATCTTTAATAGCTCAATAACACCTTATCCCTACACTGTCCTCTACAGATAACGGGCATTCTTGCTTCGCCCCTTTAAGCCAGTCCTTATAAGGAGACTTAAGAATACCTAAAGGATACAATAATAATAGAAGTCGAATGTACAGGCTCCTATTTCTGGTACCTCTTTCGGTATAACTCCACTAAGTGAGAAGGAAGCATCAGATCTGTGGATCCCAAATTTTAAAATGTTACATTTAGTCTGTCATCCTCATTCAATTTTAAGTCATGCAAACCAAGGCAACTCCGATGGTGAAGTTATATTTCATAAACTATCTGGTAAATTTCGAATCCGCTATTTCTTTCTATATTTGACTCTAAAATATGAATGCATCCATAATATCTTCCATTTCAATATCTTTTGTTACCTTATGTAGATTTCCTTTTCTTCATATTTTGCAAAAGTGCCGTTTGTAATGCTTCAGGAATATTATTCCATAGCTGGAACATTCTTTAACATTTCATTGATGTCGTCTGAACTTTCTATAAAGCGAAACATCTTTTATCTAAAATCTTTAATCCCTTGATATATATTTTGCTTTCAGCAACAAGACAGAAGGTTTCTACTGGAAATTTGACGTCCTTATCTGTTATGTCGTTTTTAAAACCCCTCAGCTTCGTTCTGTATTGATGGAATTCTAACACAACAAGGCAGAAGAGCTTTCTCTATTCAATTTCCGTTACAACCGGAAATTAATTTTGTCGATATGTCCACACGACATAATAAGAAGAGATCACAAACAACTGTTTTATCAACATGGCTTCTGCTCTTGTTATGTCGGCCTCTAGAGAAACATATGGGGACAATAATGTTTGATTGCTTACTTATTTGTAGTGACGGCAGTTTTCGTTGCTTCTGAAATATTTCATGGGGGTTGGATAATGGTAGAAGGAGGGGGAGCGGAGGACTAGAGTTGGAATTTGAAAAATATCCACAAGAGATCAGAAGGAATTTGGAACAGAAGGAAAGAATAAGAAAAGTCATGAAAAAAAAAGATATATTGAGTAATGGATAGAAACGGAAAATGTTAAAAAAGGAAACAGAAAGGGTAAATGTTCACGCGGAATTTGAAATACGTACACTGTTGTCATGGTTACATTAGTTATGAGGCAACTATGGTGATCAAGTATCGTGTTTGCTAAGCAGATGCGTGTTTCTAGAAATTATCTGGAGTTAACAAAAAAACGGATCTTATCCAACGTGAAAAGAATAGCTAGGATTTGAAACTGTGTATTTTTGTAGTTTCTGAATTTGTTCGGAGTACAGTAAGATCGCAGTCTACTTTGAGCTAATAGTTTTAAGGAATGACAACAAAGTATTCATTTGTTCGCTTTTATTTTTTTACTAACTACATCAAGTTGTTTACAATCGAAAAAGTCACCTTCAGTTACTTTACTTGGAATGTCCTGAGGGACCTTTCGATCTACTTCAAGTTCTTTTGAACTTCTGTACCAGGGAATGAACAGTCATACAGATTATAAATTGTAGTCGCTCTCTCCCCGACACACGTTTTAAAAAACTGGACGCCAGAGTTCAACTTTAATTTCTTCTGATTCCAATTTGACGGAGTTAATTTGTGCTTATCGTTCAATATTTTATGAGAATCTCATAATTATTTCCTTTTCTCGCAATCTTTAAATAAAAAAACATTGCTATCAACTGTCTACACATTTTTTTTACCTACCTACCTACCTACATGAGACTGTTTTATTTGCAAAGCATCGCAAACTATTATAAAACTGTAATGCCTCTTTATATTTTCACCTATGTTTGTCATTAAAAACTCTAATTTCAATTAGAAAACCTTTCGTTTCTGTATAAGACTGACTAACTCACTTTCATTTCAAAAATTCAAAGTTCCTCTCCTCCTAGACGAAATTCTATTCTTTCCAAACGAACCGCAAACCGGCGTCTTTCCTTCACGACAGAGTTATGGAAGAGCCCCTAACTTAAATGAATCTTTTGTCTCAGCTTCTGTTTACATTGAAACCCATTGAATAGTTCTGGAAGGTGAAAACCTGTACTGAATAAATGCCATCAGTTGCATTTATGATAACCTACCCACGAAATGCGTTGTAAACCTCTATTCTTACCGTGAATGAGCTGAGGATTTTTAGTATTTTTTACTTCAAATTTTTATTAATTTAATTAATGCTAATTACATTTATACAGTCATTAATCGAATGTGTTCATTTAAGTAAGGTTTCACGAATCAGCCTTTAAGATAACATTAAGATTTGTATAGAAGAAGAATAAAATTGAAATGACAAATAAACCGGAACTGTTTACTTTTTCTCTCTCTTTTCTTTTAAGTTTACACGCTCAGTACTCCACCTGATATTCCAAACACCTGTTACAATCTTCAAGTGACGTTAGAGGGCGCTACTCACCTTAGAGCATATCGAGCTTACCAAAAGAACGAAGCTGGGCACAGGTAGTGAATGTGACGGTTCCGCCTCGGGTGCCAATCACCTACGATACCAATAATGCAACTGGGATCAGTTCGCACTGTCGTTGCCACGGTGATATGACACTTCCTTCATGGTTGGTTGCCTTTTAATTTACTTCTGTCAGTAAGGTAGATAACACCTCTTTCAGCCGGTCCGTAGCTGAAGAGTGGCGTGCAGCCTATCGCCAGTGTGGACTCTTTTCAAATTCCCGGGTTGCTACTGGCTTGGAGTGTGGAGCAGCCGAATGTTTAAGTTGCGAGTTGAGTTAACGGACCTGTCCTTATGTTGCACATTTAAGTCACAGTCGCGATTAATATTACCTTTCCTCGTACTTTGTTGCTGCAGGAAATACTAAAAGTTGAGTTAAATTTTTTTTTGTAATTTTAAAAGAAAAGCTTTGTAGTGTGAGGGAAAACGCAGTGACGTCATCATTACACTTCATACTCTTCTTGGCCGGAAAAATTCCAAACAAATTTTCCTACCCACATCACCCCCCCATTCTTTCAGTCAAAGGAAATAAACCTTGATTAGATATGTTTTACTCGTTATTCTATGACACACACACACACACTGCTTGGAAAGTCAAACGTCACTATAGTGTGAGGCACAAACAGCCATGGTGTCCACCTTAATAAAACGTAGGACCTTTTTTTTTCGCTGCGATAACTTCAGCAATCCTACGGGATATACTTTCGCAAGCATACGATAGCGATCAATGGGCATCTTGGACCATTCTTCCTGTAAGCATATAATGAGGTCCTCTACTGTTGTGGGACAAACGTCCCTTGATCTTACCCGACGCTCCAGTTCGTCTCGCAGATGTTCCGTAGGATTGCGATCAGGGCTCTGTTGTGGCCAGTCAATTGTGGTGCTGTTCATGCCCACCATAAACCACGCAGTTACATCATGCGGCCTTACGACACTGTCTTGCTGAAAGAGAAATGGTCATCCGAAGAAACGCCACAAAGTAGGAAGCATCGATTGTTCAAAATGTTCAGTACCGCTTGGAAGTCATTATTCCTAGCACCACAAACAGAGGTGTCCTCGCCCAAACCAGGAAAAAGAGGACCAGACCATCACATCCCCACCTTCCAATTTCATAGTTGGGGTTATGCACTATGGTAACAGAAGTTTGCCGGGCATCCGTCATACCCATACCCGTCCATCTGCTCTGTAGAGGGTATAGTGTGATTCGTCGCTCCATTACACGGTGTTCCACTTCTCACTGTCCCCGCTCTCTGCACCACCGAAGGCAACGCTGCATGTTGGTTCGGGTAATGTGAAACTTGCATATTGCGATCCTACCATGGAAACCTATGTCGTGAGCCTTGGGTCTGAATGTTGTTGCGCAGACTTGTGTTCCAGTCAATGCCCGGAACTGAGCATTTAACGTGTACGCTGACAAATGGCGGTTTTATATATTATCCTTGGTAGCGCTACGATTCACCAAACGTGATTGTGGTGGGTCGTCCACTGCAGGTAGTACTTGCAGTTGATTCTCTCCGATTCCATCTCAGTATGGTGTCACTGATTTTTGACCTGAGAGGGTGCAATTTGCCGAAAGATAGGCCTGGAACATACCATCCTGTCACAACGCCTCTTCCAAACTCCATCAATTCCCTTCTCACAGCCATTCCACCCGAACACAATTCCACTGACTTGGGAGCATCATACTCCTCCAATTTATACCAGCAACGAACACATGGCTTATTACATGGCACGTTGAACCTTGCCCGTGGGGTACTCGTTAACGTTTTTCCAAGCAGTGTATATTATATTATATTATATTATATTATATTATATTATATTATATTATATTATATTATATGTTTTTATAGCGAAAATCTAATAGTTTTAAATACACTGTATTTGAAAAGATGAAATTTCACTTTTAGGGAAATATACGGATTAATTAAAAGAAAAAAGAATGAAGAAAGATTTGCCATTTGAGTTTGGAGTTTAGCTTTGAATAAGTCCCAATAAGTGTTTTGCCGAATTCAAAAGAAAACTGGCGAATGATTTATGTCAAATTCTAACGAATAGTAACCCCAGAAACATTTAAAAAAATGCAATCATCAGAAACAGAACGTCTTTCTAGAAGAATAGAATGGATAAGTGTTATATTAGTGTATAGCCAGGGCGCGTGAAGAAAATGCTCGTTTACTATGATCATACAAGAATTGGATTAACTGTGCATTCAACTAAGGGTCGTTTAAAGCAGAAAAAGACTTCTTAACTAACCGGGCATTTTATAACTCCAGCATTAACTATGAAGTCAGAGTTTAAAAAAAGTCTGTACGACTAAAGAAACGCTATCAACCCAGCTACAAAAGAGAAAGATCATGAGAGGAAAGCTTATTTAAGAGTCTTCTAACTGGTTGTATGCCTGTGGGATATCAAATGTGTCTCCAGACTGTCATGGAACTTGTCCTTAGACAAGTAATGTGAGTAAGAAGACCCTAATCATTTTACATTCAGGAAACTAAACACTGAAAATTGTGGATTAGTTCAAAGACCTCTTTGTAGTGTATGTTGGGAGATTTATTCATAATTTTTATTTAAAAAAAAACGAGAAAAAAATTTGATTCGAAAATGGCTATGATTCCCTTCTTGCAGACGTATTTGGGCTAATTCCTACTCTAGGATAAATACCAGTGGAATAGGTAAACGTAACAACATATCCAAACATATGCTTGGATATTTTATCTTTTCATATAATTTCTTTTTTTTTTTTTTGCAATTTATTTTCTACTACTATTTCTAACTTTCCTAGAAAAGACAGAAAAGGAAGATGACGATTTCGACGAAAGATTTACACTGTTATCTTGGCCAATCATGGTACGTTTTGTAGATACTTAAATATATTTAAAAATGCTAATTAACTACTGTAATTCAAAACATCCAAGACAATCTTACTCATGCAATACAAAACTACGAAGATTATCTGAATCGAAATGTTTTTCAGCCGATCAAAATAAAATGTATTCACTTGAGATCCATTTATAACTAAAATTCTTTGAAAATTTCAACTGAGAGCGGCAATCATAAACGCATCTTTCTCTTCATCAAAGGTACTGGAAAAATAAACAGAAAAGTAGGAAACCCCCAAGAGACACTCTTCACATTTGAATACATCGACAATGCAGTCTGCGTTTCGCATTTTTAATTAGTTTTCCTCGTTAAAATTTTACAATTTCGATGCTTTCCAATTTAGTGGAAATTCCTGTGAGAAGGACACTTCTTGGCAAAAGGTGCCCTTTCATCTATCTACTCTATCCTTACATGCATTCCGATTATTTCACATAATAAATGCAGGAATAACCTTCACATAAAATTCACATTTTAGATGCAGTATTTTCACTACGAAACTAAATTAATTAATTACATTTACATTTATTTACTTACTCCAAGAAGAATACCAATTACATAAATCACTTGTTCCATTCAATAGTTCTTAAAAGAACTGGGCGATGAACTGAGTCCTTGACTCTTTATCCCGTCATCTGAATGAAGAAAATCTGTGTGGATGGAGTGTTATTGAGCTAAATAGCTCTAGTCATTGCTGGGTAACGGCAATAGCCGAGCCTCAATTAAAACTTCATTGGCTACAGCATTGCCATTCGCTGATGTATCAATAAGATATCTTTTTCAAATAGGTGTCTTACTTCAAATCCTCATTATTTGTCTGATTAGTAGTATTTTTATGATTGCTGTAATAAATCAATCAGAATTTAAATATTTAAGCTTGATTTCATATGAAAATATTAGGATTTAGGTTAATTTGCAAACAAATTAAAAGATGGATATCTTCTGTAAATTCATCTTTTATTTTTAATGCTACTTTTAAGCTTAATTTTCAGCACATGGCTGTACTTCTGAACAGAATATGCTACATTACAAATAGCTAATGGTTGGTTTAACGAACATTTCTATAATTTTAAGCTTAGATCAATTACTACAAGCTTATCCATTTACTTTCCATGTTTCTTTACAGTTTAGTTACAGAGAGAAAGGTTCGCCTGTATACTAATATTCACATTTGTACACCTCAACCGCGGTGAGCAGTGAATAAACATGATGTGAGGGCGACCATGTCCTTTTCTGAACTCCGTGCTATCGTCGTCTTCTGTCAGGGTTGCAACTTTAACACTCTGGCACAATGTGCAATAGAATGAGCTCGTTGCACTCCGATGAGAATGATGATCGTAAACCAAATATTCTGTCAGTGTATTTCTAATCTAAAACTACGGTCCTTGTGTATATACGGTTACTTATTCCATATACAATCTATTTCAAAATTCAGAGACATACTGACTTATTATCAAGAACATGTCATGCAGTTTTCATACACAAAAATCATAGACGAGAAAGTCGCGTCAAAAAGATGATTTTATTACATTCCTACGGCTATCTATTCCAATATGCCTCACTGCTAGTGCCCTTATAGGTTACATTATTGCATTTCTGTTTCCTGGACAGGAATGAAATTAGAGGTAGGCGATCAAGGCGTCTCGTTGCTCGAGGAGGCCAATAGAGAGGCTCGCTACGAAAGCAGGAAGAGAGAGAGAGAGATTTGAAGATATTACTCTAATATCAACTGAAGGGTACTGTTATAAAATTAATCGCTGTTTTAAATGTAATATTTTAAATCAAGAAATGTTTTATACAAATTAGTCTTTATGTGTTTTTTTTTAATTTAAAATTTAGTCATTTTCAAAAATTATGGATAAACCCCAAAGCCTCGAGCCATATCTGTAAAATATATGTTTCCTATCAGTACGGATGTCATTTCAATCTTCTTAAAGAGTACTATTTGATGGAATCAGTCCATATCGTTAACCATACGTAAATAACAATAGATAAGTCCTTATAAGGACTGGTTTAAAGGGGTGAAGCATGAATGCTTTTCATCTTCCCGTTATCTGTAGAGGACAGTGTAGGGATAGTGTATTATTGAGCTATTAAAGCTCTGATCATGGCAGGAGGGTAACAGCAATAGCTGAGTCTCAGTTAGAACTTCATTGGCTACAGCATTGCCATCCATTACCCTCCAAGGGTATTAATCACCGCATCTCACGGTGGTTTCTCATCTTCAACAATAGATAAATTCGATCTACGTTTGTTAAATATTTTATTATTAAAAACAAAGTTAGGTGTGAGAACTAATTTATCTACTTAATACGTTATCTACTTAATGTGCTCAAAAATACGTTATTTATACTAGTTGACATTTAAAATTTTGATTTTGTTTAGATTTATATATTCGGAATTAATTAACCTATTTGGTTTTCTCCGTATTAATTACATATGAAATGAGATAATGCTGTTTTCTCCATATTCATATGTAATTAATGTTTTCTTCACTTGTTTTTGACTGCTTTGCACTGTTAGTAATGCATTTTTAAAGAATATTTACATACAGTTATTCCTATGTTTATTTAAACTGAATGACGTCCCATTTCATCTCTCATCAATTATGAATAAAAATGGCTTACGTTGACGTATGTTATATGCTTGGAATTTTTCCAACGGAAAAAATAACGAAGTAAACATAATTTTCAAATATTCTCGTAATTAAGTAATGGAAGAGTTGGTTTATGAATAAAATATTATTCCCTTCTGGATGCAGATACCAGAAAATTAATAATGTTTTAATAAATTAGTTCTCACACCTAACTTCTTTTAAAGAATAATATTTAACATGCGTAACTAGTTCAGTTAATTTTTCAAAATAGAGGAAATCGACCGTAAGATGCGGTGATTAATACCCTTGGAGGGTAATGGATGGCGATGCTGTAGCAAATGAAGTTCTAACTGAGACTCAGCTATTGCTGTTACCCTCCTGCCATGATCAGAGCTTTAATAGCTCAATAACACCTTATCCCTACACTGTCCTCTATAGATAACGGGGAAGATGAAAAGCATTCTTGCTTCGCATCTTTAAGCCAGTCCTTATAAGGAGTTAATTTATCGTTATTAAGTAGTACTTGCAACGTTATTAATTGGGTTTCAAGCTGTTCAGCGTAATCTTACTGATTATCTTACTGATTATTTTCCTTAGATTTTCTACTTAACAAACCCTTTCCTGCTCTGTGTTAATTAATAAAAATTTACTTCAGGGTTTCAAGCGGTTCCATGAAGAGGTGCAAACAAGTCCATTTTCCCACAGAGAAGATCTGTCTATCGTTAAACGCATTTACTAATCTACAATTCTAAAAACCTGACATTTTAAGGATTTTCAGTAATTTGCATGTGTTTTTTCATTATGGAAAGTATGATTTTAATAGAAAATACTGATGAGATATTGCAGTACTGTATTAGGAAGGCCGTTGATCAAGTCAGATGGTTATGGCACTATGATGGAGCTTACTCTTAGTCATTTGCAGCCTGTTAAGCGAGCCGCATTCTAGTGTCTACACAACGATATGCGAGTGACGCCACAGCACTCAGTGTTTCTTAGAGCATCCTCTCTATTTCTCTGAGTGCGGGGTTTTATGAGATGTTCTTACTTGCCTGTCTTCCTCAGTTCTTAAAAGAACCAAGTAAATCAGAAAATAACACTTTGAAGGAATGTGCTTCAGATTATCCAACAGATGGCATTTAGGTAGCATCTGGACTAGTAGAATATTATTACATGATGCAGAATATTTCTGCGGTCACTTTTGAAGAACAAATGAGAGCAAATATAAAATCTATCTACGTATATGCAAATGATCGTCACCAAAGTGTTTTGCGATGTATTAAATCGATATAAACAAAACATCATTTTATGAAACACAAGTATTTGGATTACGTTGTTACACTAAGTTCCAAATATACTTCGAAATTCTTGGCATATCCCAGATTCTGAAGATAATAAAAAAATAATAATGGTTTGTGTGGGTTGCTTATGACACATGACATTCTATGTTTGATTACATTTCACACAAACAACCAAGCGGAAAGGATGGATGAAGAAAAAAACCATTCCTGCCTTTCAAGGAACTCGATTCAACCTAACACGTGTTTTTCGGTCCACTGCTTGTGTCCAATGTGTTCATTTTTCGGATGTTTAGACTTAGATGAATGACTTAGAACACTGCATTGCATTGATTTTTTTCTAAGAAATAGAAATGAAATTATTACCGTGTAAAACACAAGAATGCCTACAAGTGTAATATTTTACAACTGCTTTAGTAAATATTACAAAATAAAGTACTAAACAAAACGCCTTGTGAAACCTCAGTTTAGTTAGAGACAATATAATAGGGGTCTTCATTGTTTACACCATGAAAAACTCTATTCTACTGAACCATCTGAGGAGGTCCTGGATTTTTAATTATTATCGTACAAATCACTCCATTTTTTACTGTTTCAGTGGTGAAGATATTGTGTTGAGTTTTTCATGTTGAGCAGGCATTGAAGTTTTAGCAATTTCCCATCAAACTGCATTTGTAATCATTGTATGTCCAGTAACTGGCTACGAAGGCTCTGAAGTACAGTAGATATTATCTACAATGTACTATCACCTGTCTGGTTAAATATTACTAGGAATGGTAAAAGATTAGTCACGTGGATAAAGACGTATGTCACATGCTCAGGAGTAGCCAATATTTTTTGATCTGATTAAGGCTAAAATTTTTCTTTAAGAGTCCTAATCTTTGAGGATATTTATGAAGAGCATCTCATTACAACATTATAATTAAACACGGTTAAATTCAATCCAATATGGCAGAATTTGCAGTTTCATTTTTCTACAGGTGGCATAAAATCCCAAGTTGGAAATAGCAAAATGGAATGTCCGCTGTATACTTATAAAAGGACTATCTGACAGTATACCCGTGTTTCCCAACGTGGGCTGTACACCCACAGAGGTACAATTTGAATATTTTGGGGGAAAATTAGAAACTGATGTTGCATTCGTCACCTCACCACCGACATACTCAAAAAGTTCACGTACATCACTGTACATCACTAGTACAGCAGTCAACATAAATACAGTATCAAGAAGAACTCTCAGAAAAGCAAAATGATGAGTCGATTAGAACTTTATTCAACATTAAAGGAACAACAGCATGGCTTTCTGACGAGACAGAAACGAAATACCGAAATTCAACTAGTTTTGCAAAACAAACTGTTGCCCTTCCCGTCGTCATATTTAGTTGAATGTGGCTTTAGTGCTGTAATTCACTTGCTACTGAAAAAAAAATCGTCTGGATATCACAACCCATGGTGATATGGTGATTTAAGATTGAAATTGACTAAATTAGTACCTCAAATAAAAACTTTTGCAGCAAACATCAAGCTCAAGGATCGCATTAACTTGCATTTTATTTTCCCGAGTTCAGTTCGATTTATGTTTTATAATATACAAGTGTAATATAAAATTTATATTCATTGAAGAAAGTGAAATTAAAAACAGTTTTGCCTTTTTTATTTAAAGTACATATTTATATTATACTTTTTCAGAACTTGGCTGACTATTTTGCTGGGTTGGGGGCATCAAAATATTTGAGGCGTTGAGGTGGGGCATTATCCAAAAAACGTTGGGAAACACTGCAGTATACTAACAAAAAGGATGGCTGTCTCTTATATCTTAAATATAAAACTCCAGGATGGATATTACAGTATTAAGAATGACCTACGACTTTTGTTTGGGTTACATTAAGACAACTCAATTATCATTAGCCTAGATCTTACACAACATCGGGTTTGAGTTTGGTGATGCAGTGAAGGACACTTAAGAAGGAAGAGTAATAGTAAATACTGTTGGATCCCAGGAGAAGTGTAAAAATGTAAACCCAGCATCATCAGATTGTGCTATTATTAATGCCTGAACTCCAAACTTCCTTCCTAAACAAAAGATGTTAGTAAAGACAAGAAAATCGAAGATAAAATGGAGTGTATAAGTGTGTTGTATCCCAAGGGGGACATTTGGATAAATACATTAAAGAAACCAGATCTGCTGCTGTTGTAATAACTATAATTTGTCATCATTTGTCACCACCAAATGACTACAGCAAGAAATACTTTGGCGGAAGGAGAAAATGGGTTGACATCAACCGAAATATCAGTGAAGCGAAAATCTCTTTTTCATCTTTGTAAATGGCGAGTTTATGTACGGTTTCTGTTTTAAAATATGTAAAGAAAATGTTATTTTTCTTTTGTCTTTGGTTCTTCGATACTTTGAAAGATCAGTGAAAATTATTTCGATTTTACGCATCTGATTACGTTTTAATTATCAACTGATGTCACTAAAACTATTAATTGTGCTCTCGTGTGAGAAACAGTAATAACAACGTTAGTATTTTCTTGAAATTCCAGAAAAACGAAATACAAGCATCGAAAAAAGAATCTACGTCAAGATTTAAATGTATGTTTCCAAGAAGTTTCTAATCCAATACCGAAGGGAATGAGCGAACTCAAAAATAAATCGATTGGTAAAGATTGCTTTACGGTACCTTCCATTAAACGTATTGTATTGTGGTCGGGAAACTCCATTCTGAAGATGATTTTACTTCTTAACCATATTTCATGGAGTTATTGACCGCACATATTGACCGCAGATCAGGTAAATAAAAAATATAAAATTTTGTTTTTATTCTAAAATGTTTTCCATTAGTTGATGTTTAATTACGTAATAAATACGTATAGATTACTTTCCCTCTAATTAAAAAGAGCTATTCATTTTATTCTTGGTAATAAAACGTTAACGTAAAATTTTGTTTTTAGTTTATTATCAACAAATAATTACTTTTTTGTTTTAAAGTAACGATAGAATATGAATTATAAATTAATTGTACGCAATTTTGCTGTTAAGTTTTACATTTTAAATATAAAATAAGAAAAAGTTATCTCCACCTTTTTTCTTTATTGATAAGCTTAATATAATATGAGTAGCAATATTATCCAATTTTGCTATGCATTTGAGTAGTGTAGGAATCAATGTCAAATGTAACTGCCTATTGCAAAGAAATGCATTCTTAGCTGCACATAAATCAAACACGAAGGTCTAACTGGGAAAAGCAAACTGCACGAAGACGTTTCTTCAACTAAATCCATCGGGAATGAACGAAGGTAAACAGCCAGTATTAGCTATTGAACGGAGAGGCCTAATGCATCAATCCCAAAGGGCATCCAATAAGCAAATGTAATGAGGAAATTGTCCTAACATGATTAGAGAAGCAGCATTAAGAGAAGTGGGCAACACCCGGGGACGGATGAAGTAAATCTATCGGAAAAGTGCTGAAGAAAGTGTCAGAGAACTAGTTAACTAACACCTTTGTATATGAACTTGAAGGACATCCTTGAATAGCATCACTGAAGGATTAAAGAAATAAATAAAACCTCTAACCGGATGCCACCCTAGTGCATCACTATCTTGAGTCTTTTTTTTTCTTTCTTTCTGTGGCTTCTTTCACTTTCTCTCTTTTTATTCATCCACTATCTCTTCGTTATCTTTTCTATTTCCTTCTCTTACTCTACCTTTTAACCTTTTTTCCGTACAACTTGTCCCATTTTCTGGCTTATTTTTATCTCTCTACCATTATAATACTTTCTGACACCATTAATATCTCTCTCTCTCTCTCTCTTTCTCTCCTGTTTTTCTTATCAGTTTTTTCCGGAAAAGCAATGAATATTGTTTCGGCCTTGAGGTAATTCTTATTCATTCCGTCTTTTTATACTTTTAAACTAAAAGTTTGCATTGTAATCTGATTACAGAGCGCTCCCCAGTATTAAGGAAGTAGATAGCTCCCGAATTGGTTCTTCGGCATGTGTAGGAGCACACACGCCCCTATTTAGATGAAGCAGCGGTCGTGTAATTAACTAGATGTCGTCACGATCGCATCTGCCTTCCCACATAGAGCGGTGCTAAAGGCAGTTTTCCTCATTGGACGATGTAATATCTTGTTATGTGTGATCTTTATATGGGTGATCCATTTTGATCTTTATAGTGTCTGGAAAACCTTTCTAATGACAACCTCGGGCAAAACTGACTTTTCTACTTGCCGTTGAAGTTTAATTAAATGGAAATAATCCCAATAAACTTCTTGGAAATTTTCTCTGCTTTGAAAGAAAACTTGATTTCCTAATGACTTTGAAAAATTCATGAAGATAAGGAAAAGAGTTGAGTTGTGTTTATATCTCGAAGACAAGGTTCCACCCCTAATTTACCGATGTATTACATATGTGATTGGAAACAATCGCACATCATCGTTATATCGCAATTGCTTTACTGTGAGAATAGGGAAAATAACTCAAAGACAAAGTGGGGTGACAGCAGCATACAAATAAAACAGCACTTCAAACTGAAGGGAAAACAATCATGAAACTATGTGCACGAGTGGTCTTTTTATTTACATTCTGTATTCTTAAATGTGTCTTATGAATAAATACGAGAAAGAAAATTAGCTGCAATTTAGAAGCAATTATTTAACTGATATTGTCTTAACTGTGAAGAATGAACATATGCGCTTCTAGAATTCCAAACGTGGAGCAATGTCATCTGTTTAATTAATTCTAAATTGCGGTCAACCTCTTGTTTTCTTGTTGTTTTGTTCATTATTAACCTTTGACTTGTCTTTAGGAGACAATTCAAGACCATATTTACTGCATGAGACACCCAATTTCAAATTTGATCTAATTTGGATGAATTAATTAATAAAATAGAGTGCGGTTTCTTTCTGCTTTTTTCACAGTACCTACGGCCTCTTTTTATTCTTCAACTGGCCTTCGGTGAATCTTGAACGACATGCAATACAACTGTATTCAGCATTTGGTAAAAATTAAATCAACCATACCTATGAAGCGAAGTCAATTTACTTCCCTGGCAACTTTTCCATTTTGATCTAATAGTAGTGAAATTCTCAAGCTGCCTCACTGGTTATATTCCTTATCTGGTCAAAAGAGAGGAAATGAATCCTTTTTTTTCTCATTAATTAGATCTGACTTACTTTTGTATTCACTTTTCTAGTCATTTGTCCTCTGTTGATGTTACAATATCACTAATATACAGGGTGTTCGGGATAAATTTGACAGTTTCGTAAGGAAAAAGAAAATCTTCTTTGTATCTATTAAATTTAATGAATTGACAAAAAAACATTACAGGCAGAGTTAATTACAATACTATCAACAAGATTTACTCAAAATAACCACCATTAGCATCGATCACAGCTTCAATTCTGCTTCGGAACCTCGAACAAGCTAATGCTACAGTCTCCCTGGGAAGGGCCGCAAAAACTGTTTTAATTTTATCCATTAACTGGGCTTTTGTATTACTGGAAGTGCGATTGGTGTCTTTTTCAACTGCGCCCCATACAAAATAATCCATGGGGTTAAGGTCTGGGGAGTTTGGAGGCCAAACATTTGGACTGGTGAAGTCGTAGAAATTTTCAGACAACCATTTTTGACTTTTCCCAGAGGTGTGGCAAGGGGCCGAATCCTGCTGCCATACATACGGCCTACTATTGGCTACCCTTGTTATCCAGGGCTTGACTACAGTTAGCAACTCCACGAACAAAGCCCGAATTCCAATGCCAGGGTTCTTCAACACCTGTTCCTGCAGATTTGCGAGGAATTCTGCTGTACGAACGCAATCAGATCGCCTGCTAGGGATCTTTCTTCTTGCTACATCCTCGTAGTCACCATTGCAAGTCTCTAGTTCATGCCTGATTGTTTTTACTGTATTCAGGGAGCATTGGGCAGCAGTCGTAATATCCTTATTTTGATGGCGGGCACGAATCATCATGATACAAGTTATTCTCTTCCATGATTCAGGTGGGTTCCAGCTATCCATCCTTTCTGACATCTTGTATATGAATGAAGAAGGGTCCAAACTTTTAAATGAAGAGAAGTGTGTGTTAATACATGTAACTTACGGAAAAATATAATTAATTATAAATATGTCAAATTTATCCCGAACATCCTGTATAACCTTGAACTCGAGATTGTAGGCCTCCGAATACAGAACATAATGATTCTTATAATAATAAGTCAGTAATTACAATGTTTGTCTTCAGATGTTCTGCTACTATCTTTGCTATACACGTTTTTGTTATATACATCAAGTAAACAGAATGTATTGTATTTAAGTTAAGGAATGCCATCCATTATTCTTATTTTCCTATATAAAGAAGCCTAATTATTTAAATTTATTATTTGAAATTAATCGGCGACTGAAATATTTCAAATAAACCACTCATTTCGCTTATTTTTATAACTACCTTTCACTTGTGATTTCTGTTCCTATCCATGTTTTCCGTCTCCCCACTTCTGTTTCCCTACACCCATCTCCATCGTGTACATACACTGTTCTTACCGCATGCGAATGTATCAAAAGGGACTAATGAGAAAAAAAGTGAGCACCACATGATGTTGCCAAACCACGTCAGATGCTACGCTGGGTCATCTAACATTAATCAGTCTCCGACAAGTTAATGGATATCGGAGGGGGGGGGGTTAAAATAGCAAGTGAAACATTGCAACTACTTGGTTACTAATGGAGAATTAATTAAAACTTTTTGACTACCTACCATTTACGTGTAACAATAGCATTTTAGTTTGTAAGAAGGCTTGCTTATTAGTGTACAATGATATATGCAGATGACGATGGATCATTTACTGAGACTAACGTATCGATAATGCAAAGATAATACATGAGTTACGATGCGATGACTAATAAGATAAAAGCATAAAAAGAAAAAAGCAAAGCAAAAAGACAAGTCGTACTGGTTACTAGAAAAATTTAAATGAAAATAAAAAAGGTTACTATGAAATTAAATGTCTCTCCAAGTTCACTTTTACATGACACCACACAAAACTTATAATAATTCTAGTATACTTCTATAACATGCGCTTTTATAGGCGATGTAGTATTGTTTACAGATAATAAGAAAATTTATTGTTTACAGATAATATATATATATATATATATATATATATACTAGGGGGCTCCTCTCCCTGAACGCCTACGGCGCCTCCCCCCCCCCGAGTTCCGGGCAGTTCTCCTTGAATTCTGATGACTCAAATTTTGAAGATTCGACACTCAGGGGTAGCCCCTGAGTTTCAAAACGTTTCAAATAACTTGACAAAAAAGTGACATAAAAAAGTTACATAAAAAGACTTATCATTATATATATATATATATATATATATATATATATATATATATATATATATATATATATATATATATATATATATATATATATATATATGGAAAAATACACATCTCAACAAAGAACTTAAAATCAAAGTATATAGTTAGTTTAATGGTCTCCCCACAGTTATTTATAGTGCAGAGACTTGGATTATCAAATAGAAGGAAGAACAAAGTTTGACAGGCTTTGAAAACAAGTGTTTCGGGAAAATAAATCAAACATCATGGACAGAAGTAAAAACTAGTCGGGAGATCGGAAACAAAATTACGCTACTATTTTAGTAATAATTTTATTTTATTCGTGTGAGGTTCCTCCGTTGCTCGACCACCCCTAAGGACTGGTTGGGCCCTCCTAATGAGGGATTAAGTATGTATTTTTGACTGTAGTAGAGTCTGTTCACGGGGCCGGTTTGCCTGTTTTGAGGAACGAAAAACCAGAGTTTCCTGGAGAAATAAACCCTCTACCTCTGTATGAGACCGGCTAACCCACCTCTCGTCGAAAGAGACCAGATAAAGGTTCCTCACGTCATGGACGGGAATCGAATCCAATACGGAAAAGTACAAGGAACGATATCGCCGGGAAGAACTGCCCACACACTACAAGGAAGTGGCCAGAAAACATTCAAGTACAACTGACCTGAACTCTTATTGAAATTTAAATAACTTGGATACAGATAGATTGAATTGGAAAGCTATAGTTCAGAGTAGTCCCAACCTGCTATACACAACGGGAAGAGGCTTGTTTACTTTTATTTATTTATTTTTTCGTATTTAAAGCAGAATGAGAGAATGAAGAGATAAAATAGTGTTGACGGTGTCAGATCGATTAATAATACAATAATTGCATAAACATGTAGAAGGGGAAAGTATTTCTTCTCGTTTTGAACTGTTAAGTTTTATTATAATATAGAAGTCGATATATTTATTACGTTACAATTAGTTCTATCGTGTCATAATAATGATGGTAGTTTAATGGAGAGCCTGCCCCTACACATGTCTCTTTCCGGCACTACTTGTCTATATTGCAGAGCAGTCATTCGTGCAAAATATGATTCAACCAAACTTGCAAGCTAAAGCGAATGCACAATATAATAATACTCGTCATATAAGAAGTTGCACAAATTTTCCAGCCATCAAAATCATTATTGTTTTTCGAATGCTATCCCCGTTATTGTTCATTAAGAATAGCCATCCACCTTAACGGCTTAACGTAAAGTGTTCAAGTTCACCTGTATCTATAGTTGGAATTAACTTTGTTGTTTTGTGCTGTAACATTTAGGAACGCAATTTCTCAAGCTTGTTTACATTAGGTTCAAACCTCCTCCTTTCAGAAGAGAAAAACTTTTATAAATGCTTTTCGTGTTCTAGTCGGGATCTGAGCCTTTGACTAGTAGATAATCAAAACGCGAGACATTTTACAGCTTCGTTTTATGAACTGCAGGCTTTAGTTTAGTGAACGTACATAAGATAAAAGAACGAAATCTGTTCTTGCTAGAAAACATCCACAAATGCAGTATTTTCGTCATTGTATCTTAGTCAGTATAAAAAAAATAAAATTTGGATAGATGGGTGAAGCAAGAATGCTTTTCATATTCCCGTTATCTGTAGAAGAAAATATATGGATAGCGCGTTATTGAGCTATAAGCTCTGGTCATGGCTGGGTAACGGCAATAGTCGAACCTCAGTTAAAACTTCATTGACTACAGCATTACGCTCTGGAAATCTCAATCATCAAAATCCATTTCGTGATTATTATTCATTATAAGTTTATTCAATATAAAAATAGGTTTTGTTGTAAAAATTAATTCATTTCTAAATTTTTGTAAAAATTATTTTTTTTAGAAATATATTCTATAAAATTCATTAAACTATTTTTTACAAATTTTGAAATAGTTGCAGTTTTGAGGATTGTAATTATCCCTTATATACTGCACATAATTTCAACACTGCTTTTTGTTGTATTTGTTCTGTTAAGTATTTATTCTAGTAATTGGGTTTTGCAAAACAAACGTGACTAAAAGTTTATAGAAATATAATAACACGAAATCATGTGATGACACGTTATTTTTATAGTTTCGTATATGTTCTTTCATAAATTTGTAAATTTATTTTTAATATCAACATTTTTCATTTAATTGCTTTGGGAGGGAAATGCATTAAAAAACGGCATTTGTCTCTGAACTGAACAAAATATTGTCTGAAACTTATCTAGGGCTATATGATCATTTCCTCCAGCGGACTGAAAGCAATGTTGCAATAAGAATCTAGCAAAGTTGATTGTGTGACAAAAGGTCAATGCAAGGTCAGCAGCGACTGTCACGATCAATCACCTTATCCAAAGATGCCACCGATTTTTCGATATAAAGACCAGCGAGGTGAAATGGCTTATAGAATATTTAGCTTTCCGCATATCGAGCACAGATACAAACACAAAACTACCGTAATTTAAGGTTGAAGGAAAAACTGTCTTGCAGAAATTCTAAAAATTAATTATTTTCAACGAATATTGAAATTCTTTCGTTAGCCCATTTAAGTTTTAATGAAAATTCTCGAACTGGTTGCTCCAGTACTCTTCACGACTTATGCAATATTATTAAATCCATCGCTAATGTAGATATGTTTTTAATTAGAAACCAACTCCCAATAAAAATGGTAAAAATCGAGTAAACAGAATCCAGAAGTAGAAAAACTGCAAGAGGGATATAAAATAATTAATGGAAAATTTCATTTCTGACACTTTCATCAGACGCAGGATCCTAGTAAGCAATTCCACTATGCGTCGGATCTCACAAGGGTATCTACTAACTTCGATGAAACTCCTACTTCAAGTTGTCATAGTAACGAACCAATTACCATATGTTTTCAAACACCTTGCACTGAAGAAAGGCTTATGTCTTATGGGAAAACAAAGAATGAACATAATGAATATTTTAAAATCATCGGCTTCGATTTTACATAAGCCAAAATCACAAGAAATATTTGTTTTAATAAGCTCCCAGAAGATTTCATCTGCTGTGTGATTTAATAAATGAGGAGGAAATATTCTACAAGGATGAATATCAAGGGAAGAATATTATAGAAAAATATAAGCAGTATTTAAGGTAAAAATCTAGTTATGACTGTGTCATAAAGCACTCGGAGTGTACATTATCCCTTTACTTTGAAAACACTAAATTGGATACGTGGACTGTGTGTAACATTAGCTCAAAAATTCATTTAAAAATTTTATTGTGCTTTATATTCTGCAAGAATAATAATATCGTCTGCATATTGAATATGGTTGATATTCGCGCCGTTTAATTGTAGATCTGGCTCTTCGGCTATGGCTATTCATATTTCTTCGAGATAGTAAATAAATTTGGTGAGAGCAGGCAGCCCTGCATGACTCCTTTTTCTACTTTGCATTTGTTTTATAAACTTTTACAATTGCTTTAATTTAATATTTTTATAATAATTCGTAATCAAGGTTTGTTGTTCCTGTCAATAGAATCAAATGCAAGAAATCTATTAAAAATGCCGGTACTTTTTAGCCAGACTCCTAACCGTAAAACTATGGTCTACAAAGTGATACCTAATAAAATGTATGCAAAATTCCAAATGGTGTTAATTATATTTTGATAAATATAAGAACAAAATAGTTTTTATTAGATAAAAATCTAACAATTTAAATTATTTTAATAATTTAACTTTTGTTTTTAAATTTAAAACTTCTTATATCTAAATATATCAAATTAACTACATACATTGGGTTACTTTAGAAGCAAAATAGCGATACCTTACAAAAACCAAGCTACTGCTATCTTAAGATTAACCCTAATGTAGTCTAAATCACCCAGAGATCCATAAATAATATTTTAATTAAGATAAAGTATAGAGTTTGTCGCTGAGTAAGTACAATCTGTCAAATAAATAACAGCAAAAGAACCAGGATATTTAAATTTTCTAATTATTTTGTTCATAAGACCAATTTTTATAGATTTTTTAAACTAAACTTCCCCTTAAAGTAAGCATCAGTCAGAGATTGCGCTGTAAACATTTTCCGATAGGATGAGGGAATAAAGAACTTACACTTAATCATCTAAGATACATCTTAAGAAGTAATTATCCTTCGTTCGCTTTTTCCTTATCGCAGTTAATAATCGCATAATTAAGAGTTAATATTTTATGCATATCATGTTACCACAAACAAGCAATAAACTCAACGATAAAATTACCTCAACCACATTATCAAAAGTGCGTCAAAGAAGAAGATAAAAAACCACCAGCCTTACCGATATCATATTTCTTAACTATTCACACATTTATTGGCAAAAACGAACTCTTGAGGATTAAATTGCATATCCTTTATATCATTTTGAACGATCTCACCCCCCCCTCTCACATACACAACCTTCCTTGAGCCTGATTCTCTCCTTGCGATCTCGCTACCATGACAACATAAAACGTAAGAAGCGACAAATGTGGATGGGTATAAAAGTCCAAGAAATGTAATAGGACATTTCTGGAAGTTCTATTTCCCCTGTATACCTTATCAGAGTAGGGGGAACGGAAAGAAAGAATGAAACTTCAGCTGGAAAGGATAAATCATGACTTGTAGAAATCTCCATCCTTCTAGATTAAAGTGTAAACTTCGAGTGCACGCACATACACACACACACGCGGATGTTGCCATGCTTGGAGTTATTTCACGGTCTAGCGAAACGCTTTAGGCTCTTTCCGGATGTTGCATTTTATCTTCTGTCACTCCATCATGCTCAGGTGAAGAGTTCACCATCTGTCTCATCGGAATTAAGATAACGTTTCAAAAGATGCTTTCCAGGCATCACTAAATCGTTTAATTAAAATTTCCTTTACACACGTGGTACTTCAGAGATCGTATCACAACCTGACGTTTCTTATCATCGGTAAAATTTTATTTTGTATTTTTCCCCTTTAGCGCGTTAAAAGGTTTCATAGCGTTTGAGGGATTACTCGATGAAAAGTATTTCGTGAATACGATGACAAGAGTACATAAACTTCGTTCTTCGGTCAACAACTATTCCATTGCCGGTCAACTTTTTAAACTATTTTTCGAATATAAACGAACACTCTACTTCAGTGAAGAATATATCCAATTCTCAGTTGCATTGCTTTCATGACCTTCTCTTGCGCCCGTCAACCCGCTTGGTTTTGAATGCGTCTAAGGGATGGCGAAGGCTTTCCTAGGAATATAGATGTACTGTAGATAAATATGATTCCTCAAATCTTTTCCTTTTAAATTAAATGAAAAAAAACCAGTTTCGACGTTATTTTGACGAGTTTCAGATTGGTCAACAGCCACATATGATGATTTACATGTTTTACATCATTGATTAATATTTCCTTTAAGTATGCATAAAATTCAAAGGGGAAAAAGGAACAACTAAAGTTAACAGAAGAAAAACAACCCTCACAAATATTGCTTTATTTGGACAGTGAAATAAAGATTAATTTTGTAAACAAAAATGTATTTGAAATTACTCCTGGATAGTTTTCACTTTTCTAAATATTTGTTCTTTGTATTTATGCCCACTTCCGTCGTATTGATAAGTGTCCAATATGCAGTCGTTTTAATATATTTTCCATTTTGGTAGTATTAAAAGAACTATTTAAATTGGAAACTGTATCGTTGATGACTCATATTGGTTCTGTTGGATTTGGACTTATCAATGACTAATACTTTGGAGTTAACTAGAAAAGTTGAAGATGAGACAAACTTTGCACTGATTTTCAGTGTGATGCGATGAACTAATTTGCATATTACGTATTTACATAAATTTAAGTGTATTTAGGAAGTCGTCAGTAATAAAACAATTAAAGACAAATTGTAATCAACGGTGAGTCAAAGACGGTGGAATCTTGTAATGATTGTTGTCCGATCAATCCAGTAGGCTACCATAGAAACATGGTATTGTTAAACCTTTAGATTAAACCATTTCATTAATCGTATGCTTTAATTATTATTTCTACATTATTTGCCAATGTTAATAGCACCAGGAATACCAATGATCCTGCAAGATTAACAAAGAAGAATATTATTAATCCAAGAATGGTATGACTGTGATATTCAGAACAATCATACAAAAAACTCGGAAATACTGTTCGGTTAACAAATACCATAACCTCGGTATTCACCTTCATCTAACCTTGCACGCCTTGTCTCCATCACTTCCTTCAAAAAAACTGACGTCATCACTCATAAAATAGAAGCTTTAAAAGGAAACAAAAGGGGGTTCGTTTATCTTTCATCTTACTCTACCTGTGGAGGCTAAAAGATTGATTATGTCCGCTAAACGCGATCAAAATCCCCCACGAAAGTGTATTGTAATTAATCAGGTAACCGTCATCTGAGATTAAGGAGCATTTCTATAAGCTTCTCGTGTCTTTACTGAGAGGAAAGTGTTGTTAAAAATTAATATAGCAAGTTCTTTCATATAGTAGGTTTTCTTTGTGTGATTAGGAAACCCATTAAAGTGTATTACAATGAAAGCACGGCTACGATTGTTCACAGTAGCCAGGAAATGTATCACGTCAGAACATTTTCCGGATGTGACGTCAAACGTGACACAATATATGGCTTTGGATGGAAGTAGTTTCCGTTTTTTTTTTTTTTTTTTGCCACTCAAGAATGTTGCTATGAATAAAACCAACACCTCTCGATCTAGATCATCCTTTTAAAGAACTTTTGAAATGATCGAGTCGAAATTGTTTTCAAAGGCAATTTACTGAACCTCGTTTTAAGTTCTTATCAATTTGGTTTGTTTTTCAAGATACAGTATCTTTCGGTCAACAAAAGTCGATAAATAATGAAAGAAAATACACCCTAACGTACAGAAACTCACACATAAAAGTAGAACAGAATCGACTGTAACAAAAGCATCGCAGAGTGGCAAAGCAGAGAATGATGTTTCGGGAGAAAAAAGAAAGGGTCAACGAGGTCACTTTACCCACCCCTTTCCATTAGCAGACAGAAGGTGACCGCCGTAAGAGCACATTTATTTATTATTCGTCTGTTTCGCTACTCGGATGTTGCAAAGGGAAATTGCATCTCTCTCTCTCTCTTGGATTTTGTGTTTCTTTGCTTCCCAAACTTTTCTTTCTTACGAAGTTATTCTTTCTTATTTCAGTGTTTTTTTCCTTTTATTAGAGTTTCCCTCCCTTCTTTCTCAACAAAAAAGGCAACAATTCCTTCAAATCTACGAACTAATCCCAGCTTCTTTTTCCGTACAAAATTCTCGTAAAGAATACGAAAAAAAAAAAAAACGATTTTTGTTTTTATAAACCAACGTGAACAGCACAGCACAGTGATAAGACCAACTACTTAAATCTAAGAAAGTTATTTAATTCTTGTTTCTTTAGATATAATCTTCGCCTACATGCTATCTCTTCATAAATCAAACTTGGTTGCATTATTCTCTTAGCTCAACTTAAATATAATACATAAAATTAGTTCTATTCTTTCAAGGAAGAAATGAGAGTTTTTCCGTTAAGATTTGATGCAAAAACTTCATTTTGTAGGAGCTTCCGAAGATAAGTCGCTTTAGACGATACCCCCTTTCACTTAAAATATCTAGTTTAATATCGGTGATACTGTTGATTGTCTCAATAGCGTACACCACTTGCTCTCGCTATTTCCGTAAACTGTAGGAAGTGTTGGAAGTTCGACAAATCTTAATAACTTCATTTCTTCCAGGCATTTAAATGTAAAAAAAAAATATTAGAGAGATGTACCTAGCTTCAAAATATTAAACCTTCCAACGTTATTTACATAATAATTTGCGAATCACGTGGTTCATTCAAAGAGAAAAATTGTACTTCGATAAACAAAGCATTCTCATTAGCAAACTCGTTCCCTAGTTAACTAACAGTGCTAGAACAAAATGCCCTAATTATTCAACGTTCTCTACTTTGAATGATGAAACAATAAAAATATCACATTCACTGATGCGGAAAAACTGAAATCAACTTGGATGTATGCGTCTTCTAGGTATTATCCGAGAATTCTATTTTCTTTTGATGCCAAATTAGGTTATATCTGTTACAATTCTGAAACAAAAGTGACCTATGTTCACTCACTAAGTATTTTATCTGCAATAGCTAAAACCATTTTTTGGTTTTTCAGTTAGTTATTGCGAAGCGACGAATAACGTTTCTGGCGAGTTGGTTGAAGCAAGAATGCTTTTCATATTCCCCTTTGTCTGTAAAGGAAGAACTCTGAATGGAGGGTTTATGAGCTACAAGCTGGCCCAGTGAGGGAAGTGAAATTAGTTGTGTTCAGCTGGACGTAAGATTGGGCCTTTTATATTTGCAGCTTTCCGCTCCATTATATTCCGAAGCTTCCTTGATCAACGGGTTTGGGTGGTTGCTGGTCTTGGTAAAGAACTTCTCAGCTAAATCTAGGAGAAGGGAGATGTATGAAATGTTGACTTCTCTATGGACCTGGGAGTTTCTAATAAATCAAGGGGAATTTAGAATCATCCCCAGTAACTTGTTCTGTAATCTCTGTAGTTTTTGAATATTTGTATTCGCGGTGTATTACCACCTTGTAAATTATTAACTTTGTTTGTGTATCCAGTTTGCTTTTTCTGTAGATCCCAGGGTAGAGCTGTGCAATTACCTTGGATATCTTGGCAATGTGTCTTATATGATTGCTGAATAGGAGTTTTTTTTTTTCTTATCAAGAATCACTCCAAGATATTTGACTTCAGTCTGCCATGGAATCTTAACTACCAAAAGATGAATGTCTTCCATACTATGGATTTTCTTTCTAGAAAACAGTATGGCTGAGCTATTTTGGGGGATTTACTTGGATCCTCCAGTCCGCCAGACATTTTTCTAGTATATGTATGCTACTTTCAAGTCTTCTAGTTGCCAGTTGTGGGCTCAGAGATCTTGCCATTAATTCAATATTATCTGCATATAATGCAGTGAATGCTGTTCTAGAGTTCAGAGGGATCTCTGCAACGTACATTGAGAACAGAAGAGGGCCAGAAGAGACCCCTGAGGTACGCCTGCACCTGAGGAAGACCCTGCGTCTGGACGAAACCGTTTCGTCGACCCTGACCTACATATATCTGTCCTTCAGGTATGAGTGGATTATTTTTGTTAACTTCATAGGCAAGTTAAATTTTATGAGTTTGTAAAGAAGGCCTTGATGCCATACGTTGTCAAACGCCTTCTCAGCATCGATGAAGATGGCAGCTGTATGGAGTTTCCAGTGATAGCCTTTTGTGATGATCTCCACTAGCCGATGTACTTGTTGAAATGTGCTATGGGCATTGCGGAAGCCAATCTGCTCGTTGGGCAAAATTCCTAACTTATCTGTTTCTGCTTGAAGCCTTGTGAGGATCACTTTCTCTGTCACCTTTCCAAGGCTGGATAACAGGCTGATAGGTCTGTAGCTTTCGGAGAGTTGAGGGTCTTTTCCTGGCTTCTTCAATGGCATGATGGTGGCGGTCTTCCAAGAAGTGGGAAAATGCTGGTATCTAAAAATGGCATTGGTAATGTTGACGAGATGGACTATGGCCTTTCTTGGAAGTAGTTTTATTATTCGGTTGGCTATGCCATCTGGGCCTGGAACCTTTTTACTGGTTAGGGGAGTTAAGATATTTATTATTTCTTCCGGAGTAGTGGAAGTGATATGTTCTAAATTATCACTATGCTGTCGTAAAGTTGTCCTAACATGACGATGAATCTCGTATACAAGGATTTAGATTTGCATAAGACGGATTGCACTGTGATTCAAGGTTATCTATTAGTGCTTCAGCTTTCTCTTCATCTTTTTGAACTGTCCCTTTCTTTGTTTGTATAAGGGGTATGGGTTGCTTTTTGGTGCGGATGGCTCTTAAGAATTTCCAGATGGAGTGATCTTCAGCATTGATGTTAGCCGATTTGGTTTCCCATTGATGGTTTCTGTGTTTTTGAAGAGCTTCACGAACTTGTCTGTTTAGGTTGTTCAGTACTGTTTTGTCTTGTGGGGGCTCTTGTATTATGGAATCTCTTTCTGGCTCTGCTGTTTGCTCTAATTAGATCCATGATTTCCTCTGGGATACGGTTGGTTGGGTGGAGGACAGTGGTTTGCCTGACTGATTCCATTGCTTTCTAAATTTGATGGTTAAGTTATTTACTGCTGAGTCTGTCTCTTCCTTATTACTGATGTTGGGCATCGGACCAATATAATCCGGAAGAACCTTGGCTAACTTTTCCGATGGTATGAATGTGTGGGGGGGGGAGAGAATTGATCTGATGAAACTAGATTAAGCAATATGGGACTATGGTCAGAAGATAATTCATTAACTGTTTCCAATTTGTATTGGTATCTTATATTTTTAAAACTAACGATGTCTAGTACATCCAAGCTGCCTGATGGGCTGAAGTGGGTGGGCTCGACAGGTCCTGCCGCAACAGCACAGTTGAGCATTGCGTAGTTGAATAGTGTGTAGCCTTTGGTGTTAACTGAAGAGCTGTACCAAGCTGTGTTTTGAATTGAGGTCTCCTGCTATTGTTATGGAGTCATTTGATCCGAACATGGAGTCCAGATCTGTTGTCAGCAGAGGAATGCTCGGAGGATTATAAGCAGCATAGATCTTGAGACTGCCAGCGTTGCTGGTATGCACCTCCACGCCGGTCACCTCCAGGTTTACAGTGTGGGGATTGGGTATTGTATTATGATTTAGGTCAGCGCTTCCCAAACTGTGGGCCGAGGTCCTCCTGGGGGTCGCAAGTTTTGTTGAGGGGGGACCGTGAAATAATGAAAACAAATTTAAAATGTTTTAAGACTAAGTAGTTCTTTTTTAATGTTAAAAGAAACGTATTTAATTTCTATTATTTATTATTTCTTTTTTGTTATTTTTTATATTTTAATGGAAAAACTCACACATTGCTGTTGGTTCACAAATTTGGCTTCCTGCATATTTCGGTGCTTAATGAATATAACTGTTATATATATATATATATATATATATATATATATATATATATATATATATATATATATATATTTGCGAAATTCTTGAAGTTCCAGGACCTTGTTTATCAATCCATTTGCATTCCATGCTACTATCTTGAGAGACTTTGATTTGAATTTTTTGCTCATGACAGATGGCTGTTATAATGGTTTGAGTGCCTTGCAGAAATCGCTTTCTGGAAGATGGTGAAGGCTTGTTTTGCTGAATTCCTGCAGCATGGTGGCAAGCGAGGCAGTTAAAACTGACGTTAGGTTGGAGCTTGCTTGCTCGAGAGATGTAGGAATCTTAGTTCTTGCAGCCTCGTCATATGTTTTGGTCGTGGTTGTGGATCGTGTTCCTTCCTGTGTGGTTGAAGGTGAAGTGTTTCGGACTAGGGGCGACCTACTTGGTTGCTTATGGCGTCGTTGTGAGGAGGAGAAAGATTGACTCTTGCTGTCCCTCGATTTTTTGGATTGAAAAGGCATCCCTTGTAGATGGCGGGGCGAGAACCTCTGCATTTAGCACAGCAGGCAGGATTAGATCGTGACTTGGTGCAGTTGTTAGTCTGGTGTCCCTCGCCGCACTTCAAGCACCTGTAGGCTGCCTTACATAATTTTTGGGCGTGCCTGAACCTTTAGCACCTATGACACTATCCTGCTGATGCTTTCTTCCTGAGCGGCTCAGTTGATATTTTGAGTCCGCATACAACTGTCAGTTCATGGATTTGCTTTTGTATATTGCTGATTTCTACCAGCACCAAAGGCATCGGTCTTTTATCTGACCTGAGCATCCTTCTCACTTTAACCGGGGACAAGCCCTGTCTGGAGAGGTCAGTGATCACATCTTCAGGGGTGATATCTTCGACAACTCAACGAAGAACCACCTTCAGGTTCTTTTCGCTAGGTAAAGCGAAGGTGTGGTATGGGAGATTTGCATTGTCCATAAATCTAATAATTTGTCTATAGTCCGTGACTGTGGCAGATTGAATTTTAACTCTTTCATCGGCGTTTTTAGCCATAAGAATGTGATGTTATGTTCCCTGAGGGCTGATGAGACAGGAATCCATTTTTCTGTATCCCTTAAGATAACTGGTACCTTTTCGTTAGGTGGTACATTGCCTGATTCCATCTTTGGGTTCTTCTGTGGTGGCAGAGATTTTTCTCTTCTTTTTGACCGTTTGGAATTCTGAACGTGTTTCCAAGGTCTGACAGATGCTGTCTTGGGATGTAGCATCTTCTAGATTTGGGGAGTGTACAAAGTCTGATTGCGTCTGTGTAATGAATTCGTCATTTATGTCATCCATTTTGTCTTCTGTGACTGCTTAGGGGGGAATGTATAAAAAAAAGCTTAACTTTTTCAGGACACTGTTACTCAGCAGCTTTCCCAGTCTGGGGGAATTCCTTATATACCTCCTCAAATGTGGCCTCATTCAGAGGTTTTTCCATGATAGTAAGAACTGAAAAATGTGTGAAGACACAGATAGAGAAAGAATAAAGATTGCTCAGCAAATTACAGATAATCCTGTGGACTTTTGAGGGTCCACTGACAAATCCCGTAGACACACACACACACACAGGTGTCTACCAGCAGAACAATATATTATAGTTTAGTATGCCCTAAAAACATGGAAAATGAGTGTCAAGAACTCACCTGGCCACAGAGTGACAACCTACCTCCCTAAAATACCATACATCCACCACTGGTCCTCATAGCGGGTGGAGCCTACACGGCCATCAGACTTCGTGCATTTTTGATGCAGAGCAGGAGACAGTGGGTTTCAAACTGTGATAACTCCAGTGCAATGCGAGTTTCCCGAAAAACCTTATATATATATATATATATATATATAAAATTCAATCAGGTACAGCCTAAAATAACACCCCCATCACATCAAAAATCAACAGTGAATTCATAACCAATGAGAATAACATTCCTTCTCATTGGTTCTTATAAGAACTGGGCGATGGACTGAGTCCTTGACTCTTTATCCCGTCATCTGAATGAAGAATATCTGTGTGGATGGAGTGTTATTGAGCTAAAAAGCTCTAGTCATGGCTAGGTAACGGCAATAGCCGAACCTCAATTAAAACTTCATTGGCTACAGCATTGCCATTTGTTACCCGGGAAGTCCTAAAAAGGACTTATAACATCATTGTCCTTCTCATTGTTTGGGCTTTAGAATGGAAAAGTATATTTATTATGAATTAATAAAAAAGGTGTTAGAATGATTTTTATAAATAATGAAAAAACAAATTCGAAAATTATATTTAAAAATTACAATCAATGAATAATCAAAAAATAATTTTATTTAAAATATTTATTATATTTCATAAAATATTTTAAATAGTCTTTTATGCAGATATGGTTGATATATACATATACGTTAAATTTATTTTGCATATAATTTCAGACAACATTAGCAATAGCTGGTACTGATAAACGGCCACTCACTTTTTAGCGTATTTATGTTGTTAATAAAGACAGCAATAAAATGACAATGTTGCCTAACAGGAAAAGGTGATACTGGAACTCTCTGACAGTTCCACATGTTGATTATGAGCTCGTGACTCACCTGCTTTGCCATTTCTCATCCAGTTTCTTTCTCGGCATGTCGCAAGTTAGTAGTTCGCCTGAACGAACTCGTTATTTCCGGTCGGCAGCAGTCTTGTCAACGCTACCATAGCGCTTCCATCATAACGATTAGCTGCACAACGCTAACATCTTCACAGATTCGTTTCCTATGTTTATCTTGTAGGTACGCCTGCAAATCACAAATGCATCCTATTTTGGACGATGTGCAAAGAAAACAGGAGGAAAAGATTCGACCGTATTATCTTAAGAATATTTATATTGAGGAGTTGTATTCCTTAGGCTGATTTAAAGAGAAATTAATCTCCGAGAGTAATCTTATCATCACCCATTCGACTAACTAATGAATATCAACTGGTCATAGTCATCATTATAATTATTAAATCCTCCAATTCAACAAATTAATGCATTTTGATATCGTAGTCCCTTTGGTAGGAGAGTTCCACCTACCAACATTTCGCTTCTGTTAGCGTGCAGTGTTTAAAGAAGGCTCAGTTCCATAATAGATAAGATTTATGACATCGTTAAAGCTCAAGTAAAAGGAATGCTAAGTTTAATAGTGAACTTCGTCTTCTTACTCAATACATGAACAACCGCGGCCACTAATTAAAATTTCTGTAATTGCAAACAGTTCTCTCAGATGTTGGTACAGCCGCTTAGTTGAAAAAAACTAGGAATTCTTGAAGAAAATCTCTCAATACAATTATCGACATTGGTGATGCAATTAAAATTTGAAAACAACCAGAAATGTTAGTAGTTTAAAATTGTTGTCTTTTAATCAGAGCTGAATAATGTTTGAATGGATATAAGTTCTTGTGTGAATGAATAGCTGAGTTCGTTTGGTTTCTACAGACTTTCTACAAAATAAGCGATTAAAACTTACAAAGTTTTAATCGCTTATTTTGTAGACTGTTTCAATGCACTGTTTACTTTTTTCATTCTATAGTTCTCTCTCTCTCTCTCTCTCTCTCTCTCTCTCTCTCTCTCTCTCTCTCTCTCTCCCACGTGTATATATTCATCAGCTTTCTAACTGACCGTATGTTCAGTAAATATTGATAATACGATAACGTCGTTCGAGTTCTGCAGACACAGATTCCTCTAACATGACATAATCCTGCACACAGAAATTTTCGCTAGCGTTGCTGAAGGCAAAGAGGGTGTTCGTCTAATTAACCAGAATTGAAACATCCCAAGTAATCAATATTTCATGACGGTATTAGCAGGATAAATATCGTCCATGCGTGTAAATATTGAACACACTTGAACAAACACTTAGGGTACTCATATTTATTATAGTTTTGCTATCAAAGACTTAGTTTGGGGAAGCCAATTGTTAAATTCATTTCAGTCCAGTCTTGGTCAAATATAATAATTAAATCGGCTATTGTCTCACGATGATGGCTAGAAACTTTGAGTTCCTTATTTCCAATTACATCAAATATATACGTTTATTAGTTGGAAAATAAGTTTTGATAATATTGCAGACGTACTTTGAGTTAGTAAAAACAGTTAAGATTGGTTTTTAAAATTCTATGAACTGATAATTTTCGAAAGAACTGGTTTATCCTCAGGGAATATGAAGTAAGCTGAAATGATCCAGAGAAAATATGAAACTATATAAGACAGGAGAGAAATGGGGAGAGGTTGATTTGGAGGATATGCAAATAGACTGAAGGAATGCTGACCTTGAGAAGCTACTCATGATTTACAAGCTTTCTATAAGATTTCTTGTACATCAACTCCCAAAAAAGGTGAGAACAGTACGCTAAAGCTTAGAGGATTTGGGATTTATGCAGTGTAAGCAGGGAAAAAAGCAAGGTCAGTATCTGAAATTTATCAGACACATATAGACACTTAATCCTGCATCAAATCGATAGTTTTAATATCAACCAAATACACAAAAATATGCTTTCTCTAGTATCAACAAAAGAGATTACAAAACTGAATTAAAATATCATTTTGATTCAGTCCTGCATTGTGAAGTTCATTACCTTTTGTCTTACCCTATGTGCGTGTGTGCCTTGAGTGAAATACCACATTCAGCTTTTTTTATTGTTATACATTTAGCGTTCTGAAAAGATGGTAAAGCCAGTATTAGATTTTCTCTAAACATGTTTTGAAAAACCATTACTATAAGTCAATTACCATCTAAATAATCCACGTATTAGTCCTGCTGTTAAGTCCTTCCATAAAGATAATTCGTTCATTCAGAACTTTGCTTTGGATGGACAAATTTTTATGAAATGTGGACCACATTAAACGATTTTAATTTTGATCCACATTTTACTGTTCCAAAATCTAAATCTTTCTTGATAGGCTGAGGTATTGCATTAAATCTTAAAATGAACAGTTTGTTCAAATGAAAGGGTGAACTTGCTGTAATTATGAATCAATGATGTCAATATGTTACGTCATATGCATTAGCCAATCATGAGATATTTTTAAAAAAATGGTTTCACAGGGACTGATTTCTAATGCGAGTTAATTATCGAAGTAATTATGGCTACATTAAGAAGTAATTAAATTATGAGTATGCTAATCAGTAGGTAATTACTCTCACGTGAATATTAGCGTTGATTAATATTAAATGACTGAATAACCCGGTGAATCAATATATTTTAACACGGAAATGTATAGTTGCTCTTCAATATGCACCAACCTTTACCGAATACGATAGTAAGTTCTTCAATAGAGGACTAAAAGCAACAACTAATTGATATTTAACTTATAGTTGAAGTTTTGGAGACCTTCAGGCATCCAAACTTTAGCGAGGCAAATTACTTTTTTTAAAAAAGGTAAAATTTAATTTTCTGGGGGTACTTTTTGTGACTCGGCTGCAAAATGAGAGTAAAAAAGTGAAAGAACGCTTTTTAATTAGATGTACCGTTTTCTTCATCTACATGCAGCGAGTGGCATCGAAGTAGAGAGAGGGATTAAAAAAAATAAGAAATAAAATAAGATTAAGCGAACGGCTGAATGTTGCCGCAAGAAAGAACTAAGATTTCGTAGCAAAGTTCGTTCTGTGTGATGTTGTTCACTTGTCAGGCGGCTGTGAACGCTGTGAAAGACAATGTAATGCAAATTTCCTACTCAGATGGGCAAACGAAGTTTTTCTTTTTTTTTTCAAGACATTGGACATGCTTTCTCGTGATTGTAATTTGCTTTTGGGAAAAGTCGTTTTTTTTTCTTCGTTCGATGGCTCTAAGCTTTCTTAGTTAAAAATGGAAAATTATTCATACAAGGTAATAGGCAGAGTTACAGCGAAGCAGTCTCTTCCCATCCATCTGTCTCTGAAATGTGTTTCCTTAACACACGTTACCATCCATCCATCTATAGTTTGGTGTTTGTTGTGTCGCTAGGGCTTCGGAACAAATCTTTGTACAGAATGAAACAAGTGTCCTCCCCACTGCTCTGCCTTCCCACTCATAGTAGGATCACATACGTTCGGGTTGGGTGGACAACATGAGTAAAAAAAAAATCTCGGGGATTAGATACTCATTGCCAGATTAAACCCCACCTGACAGAACAACTCAACCATCCCAGATCGATCAATGCAGACAAAAAAGTCTATGAAATATGACTTTTATTTATGTCTTTTCATTAACTAATAACGAAATTAAAATCATTGTTTTCATTTATACATAATATTCATTACCTAACCAATCTATGAATGCGATTTCGGTGCAGTGAGAAAGTTGTCGCGACAAATATGAATTAGAGTAATGCGATATAATAAAATATGCATACTCCGAACAACTCAGACTAATTTACTAAGGATTTCTACAAGTATTTCAAGAAATGCTTATGAAAAGATAGAAAAAATATGGAAATTAATATGACTCACAAGATCAAATGAAACTTTTGAGGAAAGATTCTTGTAATAGTATTTTTTATCTTTAAAGCATTACACACCAAAATAATTTTAGAATGAATATTATACATAGGAAGTACAGAATACCACTGGAGGACAAGATATACTGAATCCAATACCCTTGGAGGGTAATGGATGGCAATGCTGTAGCCAATGAAGTTCTAACTGAGGCTCGGCTATTGCTGTTACCCTCCTGCCATGATCAGAGCTTTAATAGCTCAATAACATCTTATCCATACACTGTCCGCTACAGATAACGGGGAAGATGAAAAGCATTCTTGCTTCGCCCCTTTAAGCCAGTCCTTATAAGGACTATAAGGACTGGAGGACAATGGATGGCAATGCTGTAGCCAATGAAGTTCTAACTAAGGTTCGGCTATTGCTGTTACCCTCCTGCCATGATCATAGCTTTAATAGCTCAATAACATCTTATCCCTACACTGTCCTCTACAGATAACGGGGAAGATAAAAAGCATTCTTGCTGCTTCGCCCCTTTAAGCCAGTCCTTATAAGGACTATATAAGAGTCAAGGACCCAGTCCATCTCCCAGAACTTAAGATTGAAAAATATGTATGTTAGTTTTTGTTGAATGATGTCATTCTTGTTTTTGTCACCAGATGTCTCTTCTGGTCTGTTGCATTAAGGACAGCGAAAACTTCTCATTCAAATTATACATTTTGCTGTTTGTGTCACCTGCCTCTGGAAGAAAAGCTCCAGGATGCTTCTAACATAAGTTCTCTTTTGTAATTTTTATTTTTTGATCCACGTTAAAGCACCTTTCCGGCACATACACGAAATAATGGGATGCAGCATCGTTCAGTACATTTTCCATTCCCGAATAGACCTGAGATTTGGAAGGAACAATGTACTACTTGATATCTTACAGTCTCTGAGTGCTTTTCAGCTGAGGGGGGGGGGGGGGAGAAGTGTCTCTCCATAATGCAATCTGGCAAGAGTTTACCAGTAATCCTGACCTCTGAAACGAAAAAAACTACGGACTATGTTCGCCTTACATAGCTGTTACAAACAGAAAACAAAGAATTGTAAAAAAAAAAAAAAAAAAAAAAAAAAAAAAACAGAATATTCCGGGAAAGTTTTAAAGACATAAATTAACATAATATAGGTAAAAATGGAGGAAGATTTGTCTATAGTTGCTAATAACTATAACAAAATATTAAGTGATTTTAACGCAGCGTTGAAAATTATTTTATTTTAAAAAATAGGTGCCTACGTTAAGGTTGTCAACCTACAGTTTGGTGCTGTGGTAGATGCTATGGATCAGATATTCCTAACGAACATCGATGGTTACAGATTTACGACTGTTTTGTCTATTCTCATGCGTGAAGCCCATTGTGAACGAAATAACAGGCGGAATAGGAACTAATGTCTTCTGTCCTTCACTGATAATACCTCAGTTATTCAAGACTAATCAACAGGAGGCAATAGAGTACATGGACACTCAGCAATTAGGCCAATCGAATAACAAAAATGCAAATAAAACATTGAGGAAAACGTTTTGACTTACGCTCCTACTATTGCAAAGGGTGAGTTAACAATTCTCATACGGAGGGTAAAGTTCTCGCTGAAACGGT
This sequence comes from Typopeltis vanoorti, assembly GCF_054136105.1. Lineage (NCBI taxonomy): Eukaryota > Metazoa > Arthropoda > Arachnida > Uropygi > Thelyphonidae > Typopeltis > Typopeltis vanoorti. The sequence continues at coordinate 57,472,573 of NC_143557.1, read as the reverse complement.
AACACCGGTCAAAAGAACACAGATATAATGGCTTCATATCCTTACATACTTTGGCCGTAATCCCTAATAGTCCACGCGGTTAGCCTAGTGGCATTGCGCTTCGCAACCATATCTCTCCTGGGGAAGAAGACACTCCTGGGGGAAAAATTCTCCTGGGTTCGATTCCCGTCGATAGCGTGAGGAGCTTGAGGATCTTCCTCGGCCATAGCCAAGTTAGCTGGTCTTGGGCGTGGACAGCAGGATTTTCCCCCCATTTATCTGGGGTTTTTCATCCCGCAAGCAGACAAACCGAACCCGTGAACACACAGGATACAGTCATAGGATTTAGTACGACAAGGAAGGCAACGGGAAACCACCTTGCGCATAGTCATTTCCCTAGATGGTGGCGTTTACTCGTATATCGGTGCCCTTAAACAGTCGAAAGGCAATAACCATAACAACAGTCCATAATAACAACCAGGTTTTTTCCCATTTCCTTGTATTTATTGTATCTTAGCGTTGATTGAGATGTTAAGTAACTAACATTATGCATTTAGGAAGTTTCTGCCACCGAATAGAAGGCACAGCAGGTGTTCTTGCTGCGTATTATATTCGATGTCAGGAACAGTCTCGATGTTAGTGATAGATGCTAGGCATCACTTATTAACAAACACAAAGTCATTCTGTTAGCCAAACTGAAAGTGGGTGGTAATTTTTTTTTTATTTCAAAACATTCTTACATAATAATTATTTTAAAATACTTAAGAAGCTGGACCAGACATCGTCTTTATGAAGAAAGATAATAAATTCATTTGTGAGGAATCTACGAAAAATTATGTCTCTTTTTAAAAAGATAATTCTTAGGCAAGGCCTTTTTAAAGATATTTTAAATGATCAATGTGTGCTTCTAATTTACGTAAAAATATTTATTAGATTTAATTTGATAGTTTAGTTTTTTTATACAGTTTTACTTTTTCAATGCTTCATGAAATATATCGATGAATACTGCAGTAATATTCTCTAGTTAGGTACAACCTTTTTATCCGTATTATTTGACTATCTATTCACTTGACTACACTCGGTGATGCTCTCATAGTAAAACAGGAGAATAACAACACGTGCGGATATCAACTATAAATAGGCAGTAGATTGCCTCCGGGAGACAGTGTCTTCGTTCAAATATGTAATAACAGACAAAGGTCGTCCGTAACCTGAGTGATTTTAAATGGAGTCGATAGAGGTAGCCAAAGGCGCCAATAAGAGTATTTCGGAAACCGTTGACCTGATAGAATAGTCCAGTGCAACAATATCTCGGATACATCGCGAATGGTGTGATAAACATGAAGTCAACATTAGATATTAGCAGTTGATCGATATCAGAGGTAGATGAAGGATCGACAGGAGCGTAAAATCCAATAGACGTACAACAATTGGACAAATGATTGTGGCACATCTATGCTAAGGAACGTATTTGAATGTATTATGTATTAGACACTGACCAAATCGAGTGAGTAAAATACCATTGAAGGCGCCGTACGTATCCAAGAAGCTCCAACAAAAGTGAATGCGACAACATTACTTTTCCAGATAATTGAAAACAAAAATGGAATAGAGTAATGAATACGGATCTGTGTTACGATGTAAGGATGCAAGAATAACGGTATGACCCTAACAACAGGATAAGGATCCGTAATATTTTATCATGACAATGCAAGATAGGAGAGAGAGAAAACTGTGGGGAATTTTTACTGCTCTTTAGGGCACTTGATATCTCACAAGACTAAAAAAACGAACATATTTTTCAAGTCATGAATAACAATTCAAAAATCAATTGATTTTTTCTAAGAAGAATATATTTAAACAGACTTGAAAAATATATTCCATGTTTCTAAGTCTTGTAAGATACAGAAATGAAGTGTGTATATGATGACCTTGGGCTTAAAAATATACCCGAAATACAATCTATCTTTTCAAATAGTACAGTTCAAATAGTGCTAACATTTTATTGTAGAACTATTCTTTTTTTTATTGGATTAAATCACGTATATTGTATACAAATACTCAATAGACACGAAACGTATTAGACACTTCTTGACACTTTATCCATCAAATCCAATATCAAATAGTGGACCAGTGGGAGAAAGAGTTCTTCATAAACTTATTCCCGATTGAAACTCCGACTTCTTCAATCAATACGCGTTTGTAGTCCAAATGGGAAACCCTCAGGCACACTAACAGGAATACTCTGCTAGTCGAACATGCCTTCGATCGTTTAGAAACACCCCCCCCCCCATCCTCACAAGTGGAAGTTTGCAATAACATCAAGAGGGTTTCGATCGGGCGCCCTTTTCAAAGCATCCAAAGCTATTATTTACAATCTTTATCTGCTTCCGAATGATAAACGCATTTATAAGGCTCTACACGTGACATCTAGTCTGCTGGTTCTCTTTCAGACAGCGATATACTTTAGAGAAAAAAAAACATCACTTCTATTCTCGTCTCACACAAAACTTTGCACTTGTTAGGCGAGCGAACGAGGTGAGCATTAATAAATCAAAACTCATAGGTCATCCTCTCACCTGAGTGGTCTTCAACAAGACGGGCTGACTTGATTACCATGCAGGGAAAGGAAAAGAAGAATGCCGTACCTTGTGACGTAACTCATTGTGGCATGTACTTTTACAAGTTGCATGTTCCCCGATAATTAGTCCCTCGTTGACCGTAAATAAAATATTCAATATCGCATGAATTATCGACTAGTTTCACTTTCTATCTCTCCATAGCCGCGCTTTGGCGATACAGCCGATGTTGTTTCTAACATAGTTTACAATATAATGATTTATATACACATTACGCTGAAGTAAGTATTGGTACATCACCGCCTAGTATAAAACATACCGATATGAATATTCCTGTGTCACCTCGCGTGCCTCATACTACTACCGATCAGGTAAACATCTGTTTGTCTTGTATATATTTATATGAATCCCACGCACAAAGGTTGGTAACCTAGAGTACGAGCGGACCAAGCAGTATATATTCTGCCAACCTTGTTCTGCATGACCAAATGTGGTATTTCTAAAGGCTAACTGATGCTAAAATAAGCAAGCTGTTGATTTCTCAATAGTCGATAAAATTAAACCATCTAAAGACTTTCAAAAACAACCATATGAATGACAAGTTACAGACTTTGAAAGATGTGTCATTCATCACATTCATTCTTCCACATTAATGGCCTATCTTTTCGGTTAAATACAGGATTCGAACCTCTAGAAGATGTTCAAAACCCGTATTTAACCCAATGTGAATGATCTAGGTTTGCAGTAACGTCTAAGGGAGAATTATTCGGAAAACTCCGGGTTTGTTATTGAGTAAGGTCTCAATTCCGTTTGTAGACGGCGTTCAACAATCTGGACAAGTTGTGAGTCTTAAGGACTTGTAAGTACCGAAGATTATTATTATTATTATTATTATTATTATTATTATTGGCCTGTACTTTGACTACAATATTCGATGAAACACAGATATTAATATCCAAAAAACTGCGAATATTACTCTTTAAAATGCACTACGCACAAGACGTATTACCTTCAGAGACTAGGAAAATCATCTCCAAATCCCTAGGTCAGTCTACACTGAGATATGGTAAATCTTGGTATGGTTTGTACAGCAATACTTAATGAAAAAACTAAACACATAACAAAACAGACTTAAAGCAACAACAACTCTTTTGGCACTCAAGAGCTGTTGTTGCTTTAAGCCTGTTTTGCTATTCCTCTTTTTCATTAATCAACACACACAAACAGTCAACTTCTGATTGTAACAAATCTTAGCACTATCGTGCTAAGACACTACCTCTCCAGAAAATACCAAAAACGGTGACATTTCCATATCAAATGAGACCTCAACATATAACATATATTACAAGGAATTATAATAAAGCATATTATATATATATATATATATATATATATAACAAAGTTCGACTGATTGGTTAAAATTTATTGTGACACTTTTGTTACCATGCAGCCATGCTAAAATGTTACTTTGATGTCAAGTACAGAATAGCCAGGAATACACACCGTATAACAAGACGTCAGGCAGCTAATTTTATCACATATAAATATAATGATCACTACGGAAAGTTCACTCGGAGCGTCTACATTCCAGATATGCTAAATGAAGCACGTTTTGAAGAAAGAAACCTTATAAACTACAATAGTCTAAATGGCCCTAAGGACAAAAACTACGCACCCTACACACATTACAGACTTAGGGAAATGCAATATATTCGTTCCAGATTTTCAGTTTAGTAACGCGTCATGGCATTCCTAATTATCGCAACTAAAAAAATCACAAGTATGCCACAGTAATTAACTTTTTAATATGTTAATATTTCGTCTTAAGTGCCATAAGACATCATCAGTTATTAAACAACAATAAGAATTGCATTAAAAAAAAAAACACGTTAGTACGCATGCTTAAATTGGAATCCCTTTATGTATACAGTAGCGTGTTTAAGAATTAAAAATTCTTGGGGTGTAATAAAATTAAAACATAACGGATAAATTTATTTTATACAATTGAGGATAACAATATCCCAGACTTTTGGAATAGTGAGACAGTAGTTACGGTTAAGGTTAGGTTCTATGATGTAAGGCTTCAGCATTCTTTCTTTCTTTATATAACAGTTCACGCTTATATGTGGATCTATGTAGGAGCTTGGTGTTTTGCCATTGGATCCTGTGGTTAGCATTTTCAATTCATGTTGTGCAAAGCCAGATTTCAGAGGTCTTATTGTTCAGATCACATCCGTCTTATTGTTTAGAGATGCGTTTATTTACAGATCTTCCTGTTTGTCCATAGTAAGAAAAGTTACATGAACATGGTACTTGGTATACGTCAGGCAGCAACATTTGTGAGAGTTGTCTTTTGGAGAAGATAACAAATTGTGAATTTGGTTGATGGGTTTATATGTAGCAGAGAGTTTGTATTTCTTCATAATTTTTGACAAACGTTCAGAGATGCCTTTGATATATGGTATAGGAGTCCTATGGGCTTCTTCTTGTCTGGGTTGATGTGGCGAATAATTTTTTGGTTGGTTATTGGATTATATCTATTTAGTAAGGCTGTATCATTAATAATTCCAATTCTTGTTTTAAATATTCTTCAGAGGAACAAAACTTGTGTGCTCTGGATACTAAAGATTTTATGATGGTATATTTTTGAGATGGATGGTGAGCCAACGTATTATGGATATAACGACCTGAAATAGTTGGTTTTTGATAGACAGAAGTGGATATGGATTCAATTTGTTTATGTTGGATGTGTACATCGAAAAAGGAAATACCCTGTGATTTTTCTAGTGCGAATATGACGCGAGGATGTAGGTTGTGGATACTATTTAGAAATGAGTAGAGTTCTTGTTCGTGTGACTCCAGACTTCAAAGACGTCATCAACATATCGTAGTCATATGGTTGGTTTTGGGTCGAGAGATAAATTTCTTTCTTCTCGGTGTACAAGGAAAAAGTTGGCTAAATTAGGTGATAAGGGTGAGCCCTTATCACCTAACTTATTTGAATCAAATTTGAATTATTCAAATTTGATAATACAAATTTGAATAATTCCACAATATCGGAAAGAAATGTTTGGGTTAACAATTCTATTGCTCTTTTTTGAGGGATATGAGTGAAGAGAAGACAGTTTAATGTGTTTTATTCCAGTGTGGACAAGAATTTCCATACTATATTGTGGAATTATTCAAATTTGCAATCACATCAGGTTACTTCACGTGGAAAAATGAAATACATAAACAATAGGAAGGAACGGCAGTGGGCTCACCCTTATCAACTTAGCCAAATTTTTTTTCTTGAACATCTAGAAGATAGAATTTTCGCACTCTTGACCCAAAACCAACAGAGCTGAAGCCTTACGTCATAGACCCAATCTTAACCTTAACAACTGTCTCACTGTTCCAAAAGTCTGGGAAATCGTTATCCTCAATTGTATTGAATAAAGGTATCTGTTATATTTTAATTTAATTTAATTACAGCCCAATAGTTTAATCCTTAAGCACGCTACTGTATACATTGAGGGATTCCAATGTAAGCGCGCGCTAATGTTTTTTTTTTTTTTCATGTAATGTAAAAATAAATTCCTATTGTTGCTTAATAACTGTACGATGATATCTTATGATACTATGATACTTAAGACGAAATATTTACATATTAAAAAGTTAATTACTGTAACATAAGAATAAGTTTTAGTTATGAATACTCCACAGGTTTCACTATATAAGAAAGTTTAATTATCGTGTGTGTGTGTGCGCGCATGGAATTTCTTATCTTAAGGCTGTGGTATCAAATGTCAGCCTACTTCCAACACAGCAATCGACCAATAACTAACCGGTGTCATTCTCAGATAAGCTTCATATAAAGTTTCGAGGATGCAAGCTGGGACATTACATCCCAACTTAGATCAACACAAAGAAAAAATCCATTTATTGCAACTATAGAGTTGAATGTGTTAAAATAAATAAATAAATACACACTTTAAGGCAACATTTGTAATATTTAATGTTATACTATGATATGTTGTAAAATATATGTTGCAATTGCAATATATCTTGAGAATGTTACACAACATATGCACATAGCTTATGCTTTCCGCTGTAAGCTTATGTATAATAATGTAAACAGTAGGTATGAATAATAAAGTTTGTGCGATTTAAAAAAATGTATCATTATTGTTCTATGTGTGGGTAGTACGCGTGCATCTATTCTTGGTATGTCCCTTAATGCAAGATAAAACGATGGTACCCATGCGCGTGTATGCTGCCACTGTATAATATACTTTTCTTCTTATTATTTTCGCCGAAATCTATAAAGCAATAAAATTTCCTTTGCTTGATGTGTAATGGCGAAGCGCTCTTTGAGCAACTCGTCCCAATCCTATTTGTTCAGTTTGTAGACGGATAACAATCCAATTTAGACTCTGCTAAAGAAGCCAGAACACAACTCTTACAGCTTGGAATGCGCGGGTATGTGTGCGTGCGGTGCATCATAACGTCAAAGAGGAGAGGTGGTGAGAATGCTACAAAAGAGAGAGAGAGAGAGAGAGAAAGAGAGAGAGAGAGAGAGAGAGAGAGAGAGAGAGAGAGAGTACAATGTATTACTGTGGGAACAAAGAATTTCAGAGAGTGGATTAAGGAATCTTAGTAGAAAAACAGCAAAGATAATACTGCTCGCTAGGGTAATCTCGAAAGTCTTATCTTTTTTCATCATTCTATAAAAGTATCATAAATTGACTCGTTATATATATTTTGGAAAACTTCTATTAACTGCACCAACCACTTCGTGTAATAACCTCTAGGAGTTTTCACTGTGAAAATCTGATTACGCCCACACAGGTCACCCACCCACCCACTTGGAAACATCGTTAGACAACTCACAACCTCAAGTTGTTTGTCTACGTATCGAAGCCATGGCAAACAACTTCTGATTTAAACTGCACCAAGTTATTTTGGATCGGAAACTTTTGATAATTTACTAAGTTTGCTGATAGGTAAATATTTACAACAGTGCGTCAGTACATTACGATGGAATCGCCTTAAAATTGATGATCGAAAATGATTCAATGGACTACAACATTGTCTCGGATGCCAACAAAATGATGCTATTAGAAATGAGGTGTCTTCTATGGGGAAGTTATTTCTGGTACTAAGTGTGCATCTTAATAAAGTGGCACGTTGTGTTCAGTAAATATATGGCATCTCTTCTTAAATACGAGTTTAGTAAGGGAATGGGCCATCTTTTTCTACAAATTATTCCATCGAACATTGAGTTTACGGTACTTTATTTGAAGGAAAGTTGCAGCCTAGCTTGCCATGTGTGTGTGTGTGTGTGTGTGTGTGTGTGTGTGTGTGTGTGTGTGTGTGTGTGTGTGTGTGTGTGTGTGTGTGTTTTCTACGGTAATGCGATTCGGAAAACGTTTTTCTCCTTTGCAAGCTAGCAAATAATGTTTTTGCTGCATCCCATTTAAATACTTTCCAAACTTTCTTTTACAAATTCTCCATATTTACATTAATCTCTCCACTTTCTGGCGACGGTGTTTATGCCACCCACAGACGGAAAAAAAAATGTTTTTAAGAACATTGCTTTCTTAACATACTTCACTTCACCACACTTTACATACTTCGCTTTTTATACGATAAAAAATGACCGATCAACCGCGTATGGGTTGCCAAAAAAAAAAAGAAAACTTGAGAACTTTGCTGAGAGTAATGAATGAAATAAAAAATAATAGTTAAGGGAAGTTTGTAAGGAGGGGGAGGACACACCTAGGGACCAACGATTATCTGAAATCATCCCTGCGTTTCTCTCTGTGTGTCTGTTCATTGTTGTGTGTGCGCGTGCGTGGTGAGATAAAAATAAGAAAAGATTTTCAAAGAATTCTTTTGAAAGAGCGAATACACCTCCCTCTTCTTTGCTAACTTTCACTATTTCTGAATGATATTCTCCAGTGTTAAGCAAAGTATTCACTTAAAAACTGCTTACAAGAAATATCGCATTATTATTGACATGATCGATGATATCTTATGGTTACTGCAGTGTATTTGACAGCCTTCGTTATTCTCTTGTTTGGGCTTCCAGACTGCTGCAAAATTCATTGTGGTTACCGTCTAAAAATTCTGCTGTTCCTAATAGCAAACTAGGTTGCTCTTTGGAAAGTAGTCTTGCTTTTTTGTGCTTTACAAGAACTTTGCTCGCTATTGTTATTGAGAAAGAATATTCTCGCTGTTCCATGGTTAATACCAGTATAATCTTCCTCTTTGTTCTGTTATGTAAATAATAATACTGATAGTATGTTGCTGTTAAGAGAATAATATTGTCAACGAAAGAATTATTGTACAGTTATTTGTTGTTATGAGAATAGCACTAATTTCCTATCGTTATTATTGTTAAGAGAATAACATTGATTTGCAATTGTTAAGAAAATAACATTGATTTGCTATTGTTAAAAGAAGAACATTAATTTTCTATTGTTGTTTAAAGAATAACATTGATTTGCTATTGTTGTTAAGAGAATAACATTGATTTGCTATTGTTAAAAGAATAACATTAATTTGCTATTGTTGTTTAAAGAATAACATTGATTTGCAATTGTTAAGAAAATAACATTGATTTGCTATTGTGAAAAGAATAACATTAATTTTCTATTGTTTTTTAAAGAATAACATTGATTTGCTATTGTTAAAAGAATAACATTAATTTTCTATTGTTGTTTAAAGAATAACATTGATTTGCAATTGTTAAGAAAATAACATTGATTTGCTATTGTTAAGAGAATAACGTTAATTTTCTATTGTTAAGAGAATAACATTGATTTGTATTGTTTAGAGAATAACACTGATTTGCTATTGTTATTAGGAAAATAACATTGATTTGCCATTGTTAAAAGAATAACATTGATTTTCTATTGTTGTTAAGAGAATAACATTGATTTGCAATGTTAAGAAAATAACGTTGATTTTCTCTTGTTAAGAGAATGACTAGTTGCTTAGAGATTAGCCATCATTAGCGACTTCTATAATGAACACAAAAGACTGGCGAAGTAAGTCAGAGTTCACTAGACCATTGCTGTTTTTTTAGTCATTTTTCACTCCTTTCTACTTTCTCTAAAACGGAAATGATACGTTGCGAATAAATGCACAGATTAACTGCTGGTTTTTTGATTAATGCCATTGTTCAAACTTTAGACATTTTCTTACAGCAAAAAAAAACCATGTTTCCATAGCAACGCACTAGCATGTTTATGAAGTAGGTGTCGAAATACTGACACTTGCTTCCGTGAAAGGAGAATTCTTGTCGAAATTAGACGAGTTATGTTGACTCCCTTCTGTCAGTGCACGATTACTATCGCAAGACCACACCTATCGGGTGGCCATAAACGTTTTTCTTTCTCTCTCTCTATTATCTGTCTCACTTTTTAAGAGATGGCCACTGGCAGCTTACCACGTATAAAAGTAATAAATCAAACCAGTGCGGTGAAACTTTCGCTCGGTGAATAGCATCAGTCATAAATCACAGGGGGGGGGAAACAGAGCCATGTTTGTCACAGTGAAGCGTCTTGACGTGACACGTTTTTAGGAGACTCACAATTTTCTATTAAACTTCAAGTGTTGAAAGGAAATTCAGACGACCGTAAGTATTGAATGTTATCACGTTCCTTGGGTTTACTGGGGGTTTGCGGTATGTTCCGAAGGTATTTTTGACGTCAAAGAAAAATCATCAACAAAGTAATTGAAAAAAAAAAAAGTCCAAACACACAAAACCGCTTAAAGAAATTTTATCCTTTATACTTGTACCATGTGTTGGAGCGCCATCTACTGATAATATCAAGGGATATGATGAGCCGCTTTTCCATGTTGAAGTTGTAATAAATTGATCTTGGGCTTCGATGCCTAGTGACGTTGAAAATTTCTTTATCAATACTGGCTTCAAGTAGCATATAAGTCTAGACCGTGAAAAAATATAAAAATATAAAAATAAAGCTCTGCCTCTAATTGCTGAGGTTAGATTCGCGAGTACCCTGCTCGAACTCCGTAGGGTGAATGCCTTCTAACGAACGATTGTTCTAACCTCAATGAAGAGAGACGGTAGCTGCTATTTTTGCAATTTTTTTTCCCACAGCTTGGGAGTTTCTTTGTTTTTCTGTAACTCTGAATACCCTTCTAATGAAGAGTATTCAGAGTTGAAAAAAACATAAACTGAACACAAGGTTTAAAATTCCTTTTGGATTTTTTACAAATAATTCAATGCTACGGATTCTACAATTAACACTACTTATTTTCAAAAAATAAGATTTTCCACAGTTATCTACCACTGTTTTAAAAATTAAATAATTATAAAGCCTGTACCATTGTTTCAAAGATTAAAAAGTTCCGACAGTATGTCTCATTATTTCAAGAAATAAAAAACACTCCGACAACATACACTATTCTTTCAAAAAATAAAAAATATGTCAACAATAAACGCCATTGTTTCCAAGAATAAACGCTTTCCATCATTATATACATTGTAAAGAACAATGTCAACAATTAAATTTCAATGTATACGACACGTATTCAATACTGTAATATTCAACAGAAAAGGGTATTTCAGTGTTCAGACTTAATAAATTCTAGTTTTAAGTACCCAATAGACGGAATAGCCTATTGGTATGTTTTCTATAATCAAAATAAGGGCTTTCTAAATTAGATTCCATAAAGAAGACTCCGAACACGTGGTATCATGTTCTCCAGTGCAAAAACGTCTTCCGAACTGACCAGATGAATCACTGCTTGTGTGTGTATTCGATTTCAATTCGATCGATGCAGTTGAGGTAGCGAGAAGCAATTCGATTTCGACTATTTTGGTGACTCAATAGCTATATACTCTCACTGCAGTAAGCATACTGATGTCTATCTATCTTGATATTCTAGACATTCCTTGTCGCATACCTGAAGAAAAGAATGTTTGTTAGTTGTCATGCTCAAAGAGTGGAATTTGTTTTCCTTTTAGTAAGCATCAAACGTTCGTGTCTTGAATGCGATGCCGATATTTCAGTTTAGCTTTTCTTTTCTGTTATTTGCTCGTTTTTGTCATTCAATGTTTATATTGAATGGGTAAATATTATCTGTGTGGGGAGGAAAGAAGGGATTCCACTAACTTTACAGTTGAAACTTAGAGATTGGGTTTTTATTCCCTCAAAATGTCTTTTCATAATCTCAATAAATGATGACGTAACTTTCCTAGAAAGCTCCCATTTATAAGAAAGCATTTCTTTGTCCTTAAACTCACTTATTATTAATAAAGACAATATGCTATATAAGGTATGTACAATGTAATAATGCAGGCTCGTTCGCGATGCTGTGATATGTTACCTAGCGACTGTTATTCACTACACCAAACGCAAGGAGAGTATGCCGATACGATGTTCACTGGAAATGACAGGATATGATTAGTATGGTGGTCGCTGCGTATAATATATCGTAAGAGATGACAATCAAAATCCTCGACGCCCGAAGGTGAATCTACCGCGTGTATCAATGGCGTACTAAAAATGTATTTTGTTCTTACAAAAACCAAAATTTCTCGAAACGTTTCTTCAATGTCGTAAATATTATTTACTTTTTATTAAACTATTCATTTGTTTTCGAGTTGTTTCGTGTGGGAAGATGAATAAAGAGTTTAATTAATAAGTGTTGTTGCATTAGCCAATTATAGAAAACCGGCTAATGTAATAGCTCTTATTAATTCAAAATCATATAATTAAAAATAATATCAATGCAGTAGACATCCATCGTCTTTTTTATGAGTATTATCTATTTATTTTCTTTAAAAGTTTTCATTATTTTTGAAAATATCTTTGCCTCCTTCACCAACTGGTTTTTGTAGTGTTCAGTAGAGTCTCGAAAACTAAAGTTAACTTTTCTCTCTGAAACTTATACAATTTCCTATTCACCAGCGCACCCTAACATCACGTCTATATCCGCACTTCGTTTACGGAAGAATTACTGCATTCATGCACAAAGTTCTGTAGTTTTGAATGACAATTCTTTTGGACTACTGAAATATTTGAAAAACCTTTCGTATAAGAATAAAAAAAATAAATAAAACATGAAAGAAATGTTACCATCCGTGGATATTTTAAGTAGACACTGTATGTGATTTTCTACTAAGAAAACTGAAAAACTTCCCATTGTGTGCAGTGGGAAGGATAAAAAAAAAGCCATAGTTTGTTGGGTCACTGGGTTAGGAGTTTAACTTTTGTGAATAAAGCAGAAATAAGAATGAAGAAGAGAAAAGAAACTTATAAGAGAGATAAGTTCGTGATATAACTTCTGCAAAAAAAAAAAAAAAATTCTAGTGGACTTCTGTTATTGTCAAAATTCATTTGGCAAGTTGCCAATTTCTTTGTGGTTTGCATTTATACAATAGGAGACTCGTAACAATGGCTGCACATTGAGTTATTGCGTTGGCACACCGGAAATCTGAACATTAACATCCGTACCTTAATTTGATTTTTTTCTGTGTGAAAATAATATTTTTCTCTTTTGCTCTTCTACACTAGCATATAGCTGCTATGATTACTTTAATCTCCATAATAAAAAAATGGACTGAAGAAATAATAATAAAATGGTATTTAAACTTTTTGTTTGGAACGAGTACTCTATTTTAGACTACATTAAATATTTCGTAATTAAATTGGATCCCAAAGTTTCCTGATTACATTTTTGTATCTGAGATCTATAGGATATTCATTTCCCCGAAATAAATAAATAAAGTTATCTGGATTTAGGAAACATACAACAAAATATGTTCAGATCTCAAATGAGATTGAATCAATCAACAATGAAAATGGACTGATCGAAATCATTATTGAAATTTCTACTACAAATCGTAATACTCGGCACGTGTCCTGTTTACTTCAAGGCTGAGTGGAATTAAAGTTGTGATACACAGAACTCTCATCTCAATTGCCATCCTGCTAATGTAAACTTGTCGAAGACACCATCAAAGAAATGGCAAAGCCACTCGCAAGTGATTTAAAATTTCGTGGCGCTTCTAAAAATTGTTGAGTTTCGTGTAATGTCAGACGTCTGTGCCAAGTTTGAGACAGTGCAAAGAATAAGGGGCTTAGATCAGAGGCTTTTCGTAGTTTCACTCTTCGGGACTAGTATTAGATTTAAACCTTTATCTCGGATATGTGCTGAAGGTAATTTGCATTCAGAGAGCTTCAATTTTATTATTGTTTTTAATTTACTCCGAATTATTTACTGATTATTTATTTTTATCGAGAGAAATACCCCAAAGAAGATTGTGACGGGTGTATACTATGCGGAGTAATTGCAATAACATGGAAAAATTGGTGCTGCACAATGCTGCGCTTCTACTCACTCCGCTTCAGGTCGTAGTTCTTGATGTCGTCGCTTCTCAGTTGATGGTGCATCGGTACTTAAATTTTCTACTCCTTTATTGTAAAGAAGGGCTTTTGTGATTGGGTTTTCGATTTTTTCCAACTGTTTTAATAGGGAAAATTGTCAGTCCTAAAATATATGATAGAGATAATGGCAAATATTTGCTATCACAGAATAGAGGACATCAATAAGGATGGAAGAGTCGCATTAGTCAATGAAATTAAAAATTTCTTAAGTTCCTCCAAGGAGAAAAATATAAATTCAGAATGTAGTTATCAAAGCTTTTCAACATGCAGCGCCGTTCGATAATAATCTTGTGTCAACACGATTTGTACTTACACCGCAGGCATGTTTAAAAAGGCTGTAAGAACATCCCAGTCATAATTGGTTATACTGAAAATACAGAAATTTTCAGTCGTATGTTAACGATCCTGAGTATCGTGTTCCTGTGGCCTGTAGGGATGAACACAATTCCATCATTCTAAGCTTTGTGGTCGTGACATTACCGATACTTTAATCTACTGAGATTCTCTTTCTCCAGTTCATTTCGTTAGCGATCCCTCCGGACAATCCTCCGGCTGCTTCTGAAGGTTGACTGCAAATATTAATTATTAGTTCTGAGTGACAAAGACCAACAACCGCTTGGAGTAGCGCAATGCTAGCTAATGCAAATACAACAGAAATGAAGTTGTTTATTTTTCTTTCGTCCAAGTGCAATCCAAACGGCGACGATATGTGTATGAATTTACTGTAACAACGTTATTCGACCCGCACAGAAACATCGTGAGATAGATACTTAGTGGTTAGAATTTCGAATGCTGTCTACTGTGTTTCTCTTTGATAGTATGCCGTTCTTACTATATCTTACCGTAAACATCCAAGAACATAACTAAATTTAAAAAAAAGGGAAAAAAATGAGATAAGGCAAATGGGAATTGCCATCATAGCAGTAGACCTCCTTTCAGACGATTCCCAAAATAGGCCACTTTTGACATAAGTAATTATTTATTTATCCCGGAAATTCTGGATTTTAATCCAGCAACTCAAAAAGATAAAATAATCTCTCTTCCCTGATACCTATGAAATCACCAATAGTCTTGAATTCGGTTATCAGTGATGGCTAAGAGTAGAGACCTTCCAAAAGGACTTAAAGAGGTCTCCGGTAGTGGATTTATTTATTTATAAGGGAAAAGAAAACCTATAAGCGCGTTTTATCTTTCTTAAGTTGATTATGGTCAATCAACAATCGCGTGTTTGCAAAATGGCTCTAACATGGTCTTCATAGAATAAGGTCACGTGACAAGAGATGTGACTGTTTCCATTGTGAAGAAAACGAATATGCATAATACATGTCAGCCTCTGATATTTTCGCCGTCAACTTAGCAGTTCTGTATGATCGTGGTTAAAATCATCATGACGTTTGTTTACCTGCAGCTCTGCTAAAATTTTTTTTTTCAAAAAAAAAAAAAGGCTATAATTTACCAGAGAATTGCAAAATGATTGCAATTCCATTAAATAATTGCAACGAGTTATTCAAAAATGTACCCGAATTAAAAAAAAAAATAAAAATAATAAAGCTTGTGTGCACAACATAATCACTTTCAAAAATGTCTAATCTTGTGTGGATATTAAAAAAATTAATAATAATTGTATTTTCTTTAGCAAAATTACTTTTTTCCTGAATGTAGATTAAACCACGAACTGGATAAACTTGAAGTGCCGGGAAAGGATTGAAAATTTCATTGTAATACTCATCGACTAGATTAAAGTTCTTTATTTTAATTACATTTTCACAAAAGACGACGGCTAGACTTAAATTAAACACTAAATCCAAACATGAAAGCCACGAAATGACGAATAGCATACGGAGTAGAATCATTCATCTTTATTACGTATTAAGCAGTTGTCATTCTGGCAAAATTTCTTACTTTTTTTTTTTCTTCTTTCGGGTTAAGTAATTTTCCTTTATTCCTCTTGGCAGCTGCACCAAGCCATCAATTCCAGAGAGTGCGTGGAATTAGCCACATATTAAAAAAAAAACGGAGGTCATCGCACCCTTGCATTAATAGCTCAGAGGTGATGAGAGAATTTTATCGACTTCCGAAATTCATTTACAGAAAAACCCCTGCTTCGAGGCTATCAAGAACACGATAAGACTACTGAATACCCGTTTCAATAATATACGAACTGTGATGTGGTATGTTTCGGTTTTACTTGAATGTACGCGACCTGTCGGGGTTTATTGATATGTGAAATCGTCAATCTATTTTTTCCCCTTCATTCAAAACCGCTTTCTTCCAAGCCACCAAGAACGACATTTAATGACGTCATGCGCAACAGGAGATTCTGAAATTAGTCTGCTGTCTGACATCCTTCTAGTTTTTTTTTTTTTTTTTTTTTTTTTTTTTAAGTAACGACGTCTTCATAAAAGCCTACTGACGTCTTAGGGAAAAAAGTAACTTAAATACCGATTGAAGTAAACGTAAGAAAAAAAATTCTTAAACAGTTAGCTACTGCCTGACGAAGCATGAATCTAAGACATTCACTGGATTACTCCGTGTGCGTTTTCTTTTATCAGATTTTATTTATTTTACCCAACATTGACGTATGTTATGAAACTAACGAAGCACGTCCAATATACTTGAAACAAAAAATAAGTTTATTACCTCAACAATATAAAACTGAAAAACGGAAGGCATAAACGTTGATATATATCCTAAAGAAATTCAATACGTAGCATTAAAAGTCACGCATAACAGGTTTCTCTTTGAGTTACAATCCTTAAACCACTCACTAAACCTGAACAAACTACATGCGTCACGTGATAAGATTTGCTTTTGGAGTCATTAACAGTGCTTCGCTTTGGTTTGAGACACATATGAACGATAGACAAAGTAAACAGATGTCGGAATAAGTCATAGTCCATTGGGTATACATAAGCGTAATAAAATAGACAACAATCCTTATCAGTTTTATTTTCTTTGTTTATTTTTTGCATTTATTCAATCACTCTTCTGAATGACTATTGGCAATGCATTGTTTAGAAGCCAACAATACATAAATGCAATCTTAGATTCTAATCAATGACTTTATTTTTAAATCCTTTTAGAACTTTGCCAATTATATCAGTTTCTACGAATACCACATTTTCAAGAAACTTCATTGCCCACGTTTCAATAAATGCACTTCTTGAGAAAATAAACGAACGAATTTGAAGATCAAACTTTAATAAAACTCACAGAAGACGTTTAAAGTATAGCTCTTTGGTTCTTTCTCTGCTTACCAAGATTACTCCAAAATCGATAGGGTGTGGGAGAACCGAGCGCATGCTCAATACGTTAGTGAAGCATATTTAGCCTACTTTAGGTTCAAACTACACTCTTGAGGTTACGATTGGTGTAATTACCGATAGAACGAATGGCATAAATTACGATTCCAGTTATGTATCGCACTATCTCACGCAGGAAAGGTCGGTGAACTGCACCGAGCTCAATGTATTCTTCTTTTTCGAGAAGATTACCGAAGCAGGCTCTCTTTCACTTAATCACGCTTTATTAAGAAAAGAAAAAAAGAAAGAAAAAGCGAATTTTCTAAGAGAACACCATATTGATTTGTCATCAGTATCTACTCATATTATGAAATAATTAAATGTGCTTTACTTGATTAAATGGGGGGTGTTGCTAGCAGCAGAGATCGTCGTACATTAATAACTTGATATCATTTTTGTTCAACTCATTGCTTTAATTTCTTTAATTTTTTTTTTAGAGAGAACAAAAAAAGAAGTTTAAGAAATGTTTACGGATTCTAACTGAACGTTAAATTAAAATATTAGATTTTCTTTTAGATTTGTGTTACCGCAAATTTCGTAAGTACCTATTGAATTCGTTTCCTGTATTTCGTGTTTGTCCGTACGCATATCACAACAAGCGTACGAACGGACTGGATATTATTAGAGGCTAATATGTCTACTTCAATGGTAGTTTAGAAGGAGGCCTTTCGATGCCACAATTTGCAAAAGAATTTCATTGGATGCAGTGTAAAAATGCATTGTCTGGAAAGTACATGGTACAAATTTATAATAAATAATCTATAACATCGGCTTTAGGTCCAATAGCTGTGATAATGTTTGTTGTTATTCAAGAGTACAAAAATTGCTTTTTCCTGACTGCCATCGATCTTTTTTTTTTTTTTTTTGGCTTTTTCTTGAATATTTTTGAGAGACAATTTCTTTCTGCTGTATCTATTATCTATCCTGTTTTATTTCTCATTGAATGTCTAGGACCAATCAAAATCAATCCTCTCCTGGATTTGAAAGACTGCGTTGAATCCCTCAAAAAACTAAGCTTCCGACACAATTGATAAGAAGTACAAAATTTCTAAAAGTATATTATTTTAAGCTAACTTCTTATTAAAATCCTTTAAAAATAAACACACGGGTAGTCTATAAAGAAATATTCCTATAAGATTATTTACAGAATAGAGTAATTAAACCATCTCTCGTTTATTGAATCGTTATTGTATGATTAATGAACCTGATTGACAAGGAATTGTTTTTAGAACTAATTTTGCACTCTAAAAGCGTGAAAAACGAAGAAATAGCGAACGCGTTAAGCTCTAGAGTGTTAGGTATGTCACGTGATAAAGATTGATGGCCGAGATATCGTTTTCCTCCTATTACAAATGAAAAGAAATGCCCTTTTAAACTCGATTAGTATGTCTCAGAAGAAGCTTTAAGGATAAAAGGCTTTAACTTTTACACTAACGTAATGTTACTACACATACCTTTGTAACGTTCCTCGTGACAAATATTCCTTTGAGACGGTTTCTTCACACTTATCTTTATATCTTTTGTGTGACGCGGAGTGAATAATTAGTTTTGTCACTCCGTCATGCACGACTCCACCTGTTTTTTTTTTTTTTTTTTTTTTTTTTTTTTACGGATGTGAGATGCCAGAGTTGTGCTAGAATCATAAAGATTATGTACCATTCATCTCAACTACAGTTTGGACAAGTGCGTTTACAAGAATTCGCACTTTTAAATTCTTATATTAACACAGAACTCTATTAAATGAAAACTAACATGAAAATCTAAAAGAAATATAAATAATGTTTAAAAGAAATCTGGGGAATATTTTAGATGTCCTTTATATACGAATATTCCAGTTAAAACAAAAAAAAAAGAAAAACCAAATGCAATAACAATTAGTCGCGTGTGAAATCAAAGTAGACAACAATCGCCAAACGACGAGATAATAAAACTTTTAACAAACTAAAGCTAGTAACAGTTACCAAACGACTTTTGTCCGCACAAAACACAGATTCGGAAACAATAAAAAACGCACAAGGATTTTTGATTATTTCAAAAGCCGTACGTGGAGACCCGTTGTTACGTATATAAGTATTTATATATCAATTTATATTTATATTATATTAAATTATTATTTATATATGATTATATTATATTTATTTATTATTAAATTAAATAGCAAAATACTTTCCTCTGTGATAATGGAATTCCAGTTGCATTTAGGCAAGCGATATTTACGTCAGCTTTCCTGACTAGTCAATGTTTTCATAATTTAAAATGGTTTAATTTTAAAAGTATTAATAGAAGAAAAGTAGGAGAGTTTATTAGGAGCAGATGGACAAAAGAAAAATAATAAAGAAAATCAATTTTAAAAATTGTTCACGCGATTTCAATGAATCTAAAACGAAACATGCCTGACAAAACCGGCAATAAATGCGAACAAGTATTAACAAACGAGAGTTAATGTGGTCAGTCAAGTAGATAATTATATTCATTTAATAATGCGTATGTTAAAAGCAGAGCACAAAACGGCTATTAGATTACCGTGAGTGCAAATCGTGAAACGTTTGTGTCCATAATAATATTCATTACTCCGCGTGAAGTGTGTTCCGGTTCCGTCATGACGCTATCAAGTTGGGAAAGTTAGAAACTGGTAAATGCACACAGAACCAGACAGCAATTTGACTGATTATTTCGTAATATAACAGTATAGAAATGTCCTCGTTCCCCATCAATGGGCCAAATGTTACTGTAACGGAATACAAACACTGTTGCGACTTGGATTCTATTTATATCAATAAGATGCATGGAAAGGATCCATGGCTCTTACAAAAGGTGAATTATTTATCTGTTAATGTTTCTATACGTTAGCGAGACTAAGGAAGACAATTGCAAATGA
Source organism: Typopeltis vanoorti (assembly GCF_054136105.1). NCBI lineage: Eukaryota > Metazoa > Arthropoda > Arachnida > Uropygi > Thelyphonidae > Typopeltis > Typopeltis vanoorti. The sequence goes on along the minus strand of NC_143557.1, from coordinate 57,452,427 downwards.
TATGCTTCTATTTCAGGTTTTCGATCTTCAAACAGACAAACCGGACTGAGAACACAAACAAATGATATAACGCACGGTACGGTCATAGAATATTAACTCATCTTACTGCAATCAACCTGTTTATATCCGTCTAAGAGTGCTGCCAGTTTTAATATTATGAGAGTATAACTTCAATTCAACATTTATTGTTTAGCAGCGCCATTGTATTGTTGCGCAGTGACATCAGCAACAATGATACAGTCATCAGCCACCAATAAGGGGACTGCTTATTAAAACAGGTTCGTGATTCCTCACACGTACTGTTTAGATAGAAATTTATCCAAGTACAAATACCACGACCAATTATGCTAATCTATCAAAATTCACCCACCCAAAGTGAAGCTGTTATACGCTTAATAAAAGACTAATATGATGAATTCAGTCCACCCAAAAAATTCGAACTCACAGTTTCTTCCACTAAGTGATCTCATTTCTTTCATCTAGGATCAAAAGGTTAAATTCCGAAACTAATATGAATTGTATTTACGTATTATGGTTGCCATCGTTAGGCTTACAATCGAATCCAAGCGTAGAAATAGCTGCAAGTCATTCGGTCATGTAAACAAACATCCAATTTAATGGTGAGTGCACGCAACTCCAAGTTTAGAATTGGTTAATTCTTTGTAGTGTGTTATAAATATAAATGTACAATGGGAAACTCGGGTCAAGCGAAGAATATGGCAACACGCATATTCTTGGCTTGACCCCAACGGTCGTTTATGGAGGGCAAGAAAGCATTCTGCGGTTATTAAAAATCGTGTTTTTCAGTGACATCCTGCTCGTTCCAAACAGTTTATTATTTATATTATTTATTTACGGACTTGTGCCAAGAAAGTATTAACGAAGTACGTCCTACTTCCTTCGAATAATCTTAAAGTTCATAAAAGAACTGGGCGATGGACTGAGTCCTTGATTCTTTATCCCGTCATCTAAATGAAGAAAATCTGTGTGGATGGGGTGTTATTGAGCTAAAAGCTCTAGTCATGGCTGGGTGACGGCAATAGCCGAGCCTCAGTTAAAACTTCATTGGCTACATACAGCATTGCCAGCACTGTTTTTTTTTTGGGGGGGGGGCATAAAATGGCTTATACATTCTTTTAAAACATACATTCTTAAATAGTGAAATGTCCTTCATTAAGAGAAGTGTAAAACGAACTGAATAACGTCAGCCAACCCCCCCTCCCCTAATCAGCCATAATTTAGGGACATGACCGCTAGTAGTACATAAATACAAGAGAGAGCCCACGACTGTACACTTCGAGCAGCGAAGATTGAGAACAATTAGAGCCGACCTTCGCATCCACATACACCGCACTATTTTATCCGTGATAACAACCGAACTGAATGCGAAATCGTTTGCTTGCATGAATGTGCAGTTTAACAAAATTTGAAGCAACCTCAATTTGTCTTGAACGGCAAAAGACGTCACCGAGCCGCGTGCCTTTGAGAATATTACCGTGATTGTCTCGGATTAGTGAGGTTGCGCGGACGACAATGAATGCCGCCAGCGTTGAAAACGGTCCGCTGAAGTACTCCGTTCATTCTGATTACACTCCGTTTTCATAGCACTGTCGGCATTTATTATATATTCGTCGTGGTCATCTATTACTGTTAGCGTTTAGTCTAACTGCCATTGTTCTGACAGCGCTGGTTATTTACCGTGTTAGCCGCGAACTGAACTCCACACTAGATCGTTTCACTTGCTATTCATCCCTAAAATGCATGAAATGATTTAAAGTCGAAAGAAAGAAACATAAATTCAAGCTGATATTTTAACACTAATTGGATTAGTTATCGTTGCTTTACCACACACACACACACACACACACACGGTAAGCAGGATGTTGTTGTTGTCGGAAATATGAATCTCACCGAGGACTGTGGTGATACTACATCATGTATAAGTAAGCCGCCAACAACTGTACTAGCACAGTGCATCGTTAAATATTCATTTTAAAAAATTTTATTTCACACTTCAATCTAGAGAACTAATCGAACCATTGAATGCATTTACTCGAGTGAAATATTCCTACTTCTTTCGAGTAATCAAAAAAATTAACATTAACATTTCTGGCTAGATGGGTGAAGCAAAATTGCTTTTCATATTCCCCTTTGTCTTGTAATGGTAGGACTTTAAATGGAATGTTTGTGAGCTTTATGCTCGCCCATTGAGGGCAGTGAAGTTAGTTGTGTTCAGCTGAACTTAATATAGACTTTGGTCTTTTATATTTGTAGATTTCTTCTTCATTATATTCCGAGGCTTCCTTGATTAAAGGGTTTGGGTGGTTACTTGTCTTGGTAAAGAACTTCTCAGCTAGATTTTTGAGAAGGGAAGAGATATAAGGGATATTAACTTCTCTATGGATCTGGGTGTTTCTTATGTACCAGGGGGCATCCAGAATCATCCTCAGGCTCTTATTCTGTAATCTCTGAAGTTTTAGAATGTTTGAATTTGCGGTGTGGCTCCAAGCTGGGGATGCGTAAGTGATAACCGGTCTAATTGCCATCTTGTAGATTGTTACTTTTGTTTGCATATCCAGTTTACTTTTTCTGTTGATCATAGGGAAGAGCTGTGCTAAGACGTTGGATGTCTTAGAGGTAATGTAACTAATATGTTTGCTGAATAGGAGTTTACTATCAAGAATCACTCCAAGATATTTAACTTCAGTCTGCCATGGAATCTTTACTCCCAATAAATAAATATCCTCCATGGTGTGAATTTTCTTTCTAGTGAACAGTATGGCTGAGCTTTTCTGGGGGTTAACTTGGATCCTCCAGTCTGCCATCCATTTTTCTAAGGTGTGTATGCTATTTTGTAATCTTTTAGTTGCCAGTTTTGGGCTCAGTGATCTTGCCATCAGTGCAGTATCATCTGCATATAATGCAGTGAATGTTGTTCTTGGGTTCAGAGGGATGTCTGCTACATATATTGAAAACAGTAGAGGTGCCAGAAGAGATCCTTGAGGTACGCCTGCCGAGATCCTGCGTCTGGTCGAAACCGTTTCGCCTACCCTGACCTGCATGTATCTGTCTTTCAGGTAAGAATGTATTACCTTTATTAGCCTGACTGGAAAATTAAATTTTATCAGTTTGTAGAGAAGACCTTGATGCCATACTTTATCAAACGCCTTCTCTGCGTCGATGAAGATGGCAACTGTATTGAGTTTCCAGTTGAAACCTTTAGTAATGATTTCTACCAGCCGGTGCACTTGTTGGGATGTACTATGGGCCCTACGGAAGCCGAACTGTTCATTAGGCAAAATTCCTAACTTATCTGTTTCTGCTTGGAATCTTGAGAGGATCACTTTCTCTGTTATCTTTCCGAGGCAGGATAATAGGCTTATGGGTCTGTAACTTTCAGGTAGGTGAGCATTTTTTCCTGGCTTCTTCAGTGGCATGATTGTGGCTGTTTTCCATGTAGAAGGGAAATGCTGGAATCTAAAGATGGCATTTGTAATGTTGACGAGATGGACTATGGCCTTTCTTGGAAGTAGTTTTATTATTCTATTAGTTATGCCATCCGGTCCTGGGGCTTTTTTATTGTTTAGATGGGAGATGATATTTATCATTTCTGTTGGATTAGTAGGAGTGATAAGTTCTGAGTTGACATTGTTCTGTCTTAAGGTTGACCTAACATGACGATGAATCTTGTATATAAGGTTGATATTTAAATTAGTATACGATGGGTTGCACTGAGATTCTAGATTATCTACTATTGCCTCGGCTTTCTCTTCATCTTTGTGAACTGTTCCTTTCTTGGTTTGGATAGGGGGTATGAGTTGTTTTTTGGTGCGGATTGCTTTTAAGAATTTCCATACAGAATGATCATCAATGTTAATGTTGGTCAATTTGGTTTCCCATTGTTGGTTTCTGTGTTTTTGAAGAGCTTCTCGGACCTGCCTGTTTAGATTGTTCAATACTTTTTTATCTTGTGGGGCTCTGGTATTGTGGTATCTCTTCCTGGCTCTATTTTTTGCTCTGATTAGATCCATGATTTCTTCAGGGATTCGGTTAGTTGGGTTGAAGGCAGTGGATTGTCTGACTGATTCAATTGCTTTCTGAATTTGTATAGTTAAGTTATTTATTGCTGTGTCAATCTCTTCCTTTTTACTGATATTGGGTACCGGACCAATATGATCAGGAAGAACCTTGGCTAACTTGTCCCATGGTATGAATGTGTGCAGAGGAGAGAATTGATCTGATGAACCTAGATTAAGCACTATTGGACTGTGGTCAGAAGATAATTCGTTGACTGATTCCAATTTGTATCGGTATCTTAAATTTTTAAAGATGACAATGTCCAGCACATCCGAGCCACCCGAAGGGCTAAAATGGGTGGGCTCAGTAGGGCCGGTCACTACAATAGAGTTGAGCATTGCATAGTTGAAAAGTGTGTGACCTTTGGTATTAGTAGATGAGCTGTACCAAGATGTGTGTTTTGAGTTGAAATCTCCTGCTATTATTATGGAGTCATTTGGACTAAGTATGGAGTCCAGATCTGTTGTCAGCAGAGGAATGCTTGGAGGGTTATATGCAGCATAGATCTTGAGACTCCCGGCATTGAAGGTATGCACCTCCACACCAGTCACCTCCAGGTTTAGTGTTTTGGGCTTGTCTATTGTGTTGTGATTTAAATAACTCTTAATATATATGGCTGTGCCTCCGCCTCTTGTGCCAATTCTGTCGTTTCTGTACATAGTATATCCACGGATTTTTGGGTTATTAGCTGGTCTTAGGTGTGTTTCACCAATCAAGATGATATCTGCACTGAGACGAGTTGAAAATTCTTTTAGTTCCAATATCTTGTTCATTAGTCCATTAGCGTTCCATGCTATTATCTTAAGAGCTTTTGGTTTGAATTTATTATTCATGACAGATGGCTGTTATAATGTTTTGAGTGCTTTGCAGGAATCTTTTTCTGGAAGATGTTGATGGGCATGTCTTGCTGAATTCTTGCAGCATAGTGGCAAGTGAGGCTGTTAAGACAGATGTTATGTTGGAGCATTCTAGCTCGGAAGATGTAGGAGGCTTAGTTCTTGCAGCTTCAGCATATGTTTTGTCCCTGGTTGTTCCTTCTTGTGAGGTAGAAGGCAAGGTGTTTCGGACTGGAAGACAATTTGTTTGGATGCTTGAAACATTGTTACGTGGCGGAGAAAGATTGACTTTTATTGTTCCTCGGTTTTTTGGATTGGAAAGGCATCCCTTATAGTTGGCGGGGTGAGGTCCTCTGCAGTTTGCACAGCATGCTGGAGTTGTGCGAGGTTTGGTGCAAGAGATGGTCTGGTGTCCCTCGCCGCACTTCAAGCACCTGTAGGCTGCCTTACATAATTTTTGAGCATGTCCAAATCTTTGGCATCTATGACACTGACCTGCAGATGCTCTTTTCCTTAGAGGCTCAGTTGTAATTTTGAGACCGCATACTACAGTCAGTTCATAGATCTGCTTTTGTGTGTTGTTTATTTCTACCAGCACCAAAGGCATTGGTCTTTTGTCTGCTCTGAGCATTCTGCTCACTTTAACTGGGGGACAGGCCCTGTCTGTAGAGATCAGTGAACACATCTTCAGGAGGGATACCTTCAGCTATCCCACGTAGAACAACTTTCAGGTTCTTTTCGCTAGGTAAAGTGAAGGTGTGGTATGGGACGCTAGCATTGTCCATAAATCTGGTCATCTGTCTGTAATCCGAGACAGTAGAGGGTTGTATTTTAACTCCTTCATCTGTATTTTTAGCCCATGAGAATGAGATATTTTGTTCTCTTAGGGCTGATGTGAAAGGGATCCATTTTTCTTTATCCCTTAATATGACTGGTGGTATCTTTTCTTTAGGACCATTGAGTACTTCTATCCCTGTTGTTTTGGGTTCTTCCACACTGGTAGAGATTTTCCTCTTCTTTTTCACCAGTTGGAACTCGGTATCAGTTACCAAGGTATGATAACTGCTGTCTTGGGATGTAGCATCTTCCACACTTGGGGAGTGTGCTAAATCTGATTGCGTCTGAGTTGTGGGCTCTTCAATCATGTCAACCATAATATCCTCTGTGACAGCTGTGGGGGGGAATGTGTCAAAGAGCTTGACTTTTCCTGGCCAATTATCACTCAGCAGCTTTCCCAGTCTGAGGAATTCAAAGTAAACTTCTTCGAATTTGGCCTCATTCAGAAGTTTTGCCATGACAATATTTGGAAATGTGTTAAGTCACGGATGGAGAAAGAGTAGAGATTGCTCTGGTGTTCCGAGCAGGTAAAAGTAATCCTGTGGACTTTTGAGGGTCCACTAGCAAATCCCGTAGACACCCTAAGGTGTCTACCAGCAATAAGATGTCGCGATATAAAATACAGCAATGGCGATACTAACGGCAGTAGGCCTAGCGTATCGCCCTTATAACTTCAATTGACTTACCTGGATGGAAAATAAATAAAGTGCCTGTTTATGGCAGTAAGCAATTAACTGAAATTACTGATGAATACGCATAAATCACTAAATCATAACCGTCAAATTCACAATTCACCATCAATAATACACGACACTAAACACTACCACGCGAGCCGCCATCTTGAAGTTCAAATATCAAAAAAAAAAAAAAAAAAAGTATGAGCAAATTTAATTGCATTTTATTTATTAAATAAAAAGGTGTTTTTATAAAATGTATTTTAAAATTCAAACTTTTATGTTATAATATTTAAAATTTTTAAATTCACTAAAAAATTTTTTAATAAAATGAAATTTTATACTATTTTATTTTTGAGGAATGTTTAATTTTACTTAAGGATTTAAACGTAATTTTACTTTTGTGTAATGTCTTTAAAATCGATTATAGAGCCATCTTAAAACATATATACTCAATCATTAAACACAATACTATATACTCCAAACTAGTGTACGGAAGCAGATATGGTAGAAGATAACTGTTTTTGATTTGAGTTGTTGATGTAGAAACTTTTATGTCTATATGTTTATTAATTGTGAAGATTAAACTACTTGTGTATCCAAGGCGAAATTAAAAGAAAAGAGGATTATTTATAGTCTTATTCGCACAATAGGAACCACTAAACGTTATTTCAATCATAGGCACGTTTTTATATATCTTAACCCACAAACCATAAGTCTCGAGACCTATAGTATATCAGTGTCGTGTGTAGGCAAAAAATAAAAAATAAATAAAAATAAATAAATAAAAAAAATCGCATAGTGGAAAACAAACGCCGACCTCTTCGGTGTAAGCCATGTAATCTAGCCACTTGACTACATGAGATTTGTCCAGTTATCTTTGAAAACAGCATGGAACTCCGACTAAGGGTTATTGGATTTCTCGGTTTTCATTGTCAGAAACACACAAACAAACAAAAAAGTCTGAAGATGTTCATCGAGTGTATATGAATGGTAGATGAGCGTTACCATCAACGTAAGAAATTGATGTCCTTGGAATACAGAGTGAGCAGGTGCATTGTCATGATGTAGAAATCAGTCGTCATGAATTTGGGAGTAAAGAGAGGTTGCTCGAAAATCAAGATTCATCAGAACAATCAGATCTTCATTCTTGTGGTTGGTAAATGATTTGAATGTCCCACATCTGCGTTACTTTCCAAACTCTCGTTATTTTTTTATAAAGTTAAAAGCTTAACTTTTGGTTGTACTCTTGGCGACGTCATGAAACGAAGCCGTTCTTAAAGTTTTTGAGCATGCTGGAGAATTCTCATAAGACATATTTATAGTCTCGTCTTTTGAGAAGATTTTTTTTTTACTTTTTTTTTTTCTAAAGTGCATTTTATTGCTGAATCAAGAGAATAATTTTTCATTCTTAGTCCAGTGTGATTATCTTTTTTTTTTCAATTGTTTTGTGGCTGTTTGATTGCTTTCTTGTATATATCCTGGAATGTTTTGCCAATAATATCGCATATTTTATGGCGGAGAGTGTTCACAGGTTAACCTATCCCAAATGATGTTCTGGATATGTTATTTGCCACTGAATCAATAACATAGTCTATGATCTAGTTGAGTTCTAGCGGAGATATAATCAGTATATCAATTTATATGCTGTAATAGCATATAAACAGATATACAAAGAAAGGATGTCCTATAGAAACAACTTGAGAGATATCCTAACAACACAGTATTAAAAGCTGAATATAAAAGAAAGCAGAATAATATTACAACACAGATTAGAACTCCAAAAAGAAATTGTCATAGAAGCAAACTAACTCAGAGTGACATAAAGAAACTTGACATCTGATCAACAAGATGCTGTGTAATACACATAGAGCCTTTGAAGTGATAAAACGGGCTCGCAAGCAAACTTTACGCTCCTGCATCCTTTAAACAGTTGATAAACAACTTTAATTAGCACTTTGTGAACGCCTCCCACACAAAGCAATATTATCCACTAGGACCAGGAACAATATAGTCAATGAGGTTCCCAAAGGTAACAAACGAAGAAGTGTCACTTGCAGTTCATCAAATTAAACCCAACAAAGGATCAGATACAGATAGAATCACGTCAAAAGACACTTAACTAGATTATCCCTGGTTATTCTAAAACTGTTCATAAAAATATTAGAAAACAGGGTACATATCTGATATACTAAAGATTGCATTAATCACAACCATACATAAACACAGAAAAAAAAATACATATAAATAACTAGACTCATCGTTACACTGTCGAAAATACCAAATTATGGAGAGAATTGCAATCACAAGCTCTCCATATTTCATTCATTCTGCAAACGTGGTTTGCAAAAGAATAAAGGAACAAGAACACTCCTGGAAGACTTTGCAGATCTAATAAACTCTGCATTAGATAAAAAAAGAGTAGTATTAGTTGTTTTTATTGATCTAATAAAAGAGTTCTTCATACTAACACACCAAACCTTGTTAGATAAACTAACCCATGTTGGAAATGGAGGACCTCTCCTGTGGTCCTTCAGTGCACATGGAAAACAGAACCGTGCATCACACGTATAGGATCAGCGCACAGCAAAGAGATACCGGTAACCTGTGGTGTGCCACAAGCAGGTGTGGTACTCCACATTCTGTTTAACATATACAAGCACGACATTAACTAACTTCCCTTAAAAATAAATATTCTACGCAGAAGACACGACCATAGTGTGTCCATTAATAATAATATAAACACAGATTACACAAACATGCGAGATGACATTAACTAGTCACAAGTTAGCTACCTGAAAACGGTATACATAAACTCTGAAAAAATAAAGTTAATAATATTCATAACATCTCACGAATCACCTTAATACGTAAAGCATCAATCCTATTAAAATCACAAGCATCAGAGCCTCCGTAGCTCAGTCGATATATAGACGAAGCCCTTTGGTCCGGAAAGATCTGGGTTCGATTCCCTTCTATGACGTGAGGAACCTTTATCCTGTCTCTTTCGACTAAAGGTGAGTTAGCCGGTCTCCTATGGCAGAGGATTTTTCGTTCCTCAGAACAGGCAAACCGACCCCGTGAACACACGCGGATTCTACAGTAAAAAAAAAAAAAAAAACATATTTAGAAGTTCCTCGTTGGACAGCACAATCTCATACAGTCCTAAGGGACGGGGGTTAGGAAATTTTGGAGGAACTTCCGTGACCACAACACATGCATCACGCACTTAAAAAGAACGCGATACCTTGGACTTCACTTCGATGCTGATCTAAGTTGGAATAACAAACACAGAATAATAGCAAACTATACCGATTAAAATTCCAAATTATTATTGTTTAATAATAATTTTAAAAGAAATAACGCTTGCACGCTAAATAATAATAATAATAATAATAATAATAATAATAATAATAAAGCGTGCGGTTATTTATTTGTAACATCTTCCCGTATCTAGTTATCCTGTCTGAAACAACAAGCAACGAAAGTCAATTTTTCTAAAAATATTTCATATGCTTTCAGAATTTAAAACTTAATCGACAATGGCTTCGTTGCAGATGGATTATTGGGCCAGCAAACAACTTATGAGAAGCCTGCAGTAGACAAAGGCAGCTGTAGCCGCCAAGAGAGTCATTATTATTCATTTACGAACAAACTGAGGTTTGTACTTATCCAATTTACAATATAATCTCCATATTGTATTCTCAAAGTACACAGATCTATTGTTCGTTGAATCGAGTCTTTGAACTGTCTAAAGAATAGATTCTATTCAATCACGGTCTGTGTTTGAAAAGAAACAATTACCAAACTTCGAATGCAATGAACTGTATTAAACCAACCATCTGCAGCACTGCAAACAAATGAACTTCGCAATGTACAACAATCGAATTTGCAGGCAGCAAACAAAGTGCTTCAATTAGCAGAAGCTGAGGCGCTTGTTACGAATAAGCGCGCAGTACAACTAATTTGAATCTTCTTTTCGAGTAGTAAGTTTGAAACAGTCTATTGCTAGCCTTAATTCTATTGAGAGTATAAAGAACATATTTTCAGAGATCGGAGTAAGCAGGTAGCAAATTTATATTTTAATGGTCGTCCAATGAACAAATCAGTAATAGAAATAACTACTCCAGATTTATATTTCCGCAATAAATTGTCGTTGTTTAGCGAACGAAGTTATGCTTGAAATAACTTCATGATTAGATTACTTGTATACATAGTGTTCATTCTACAACACTTTGCCTTAGTATAGTATATAATCTAATCATGGCATATATACCATGATATAATCTAATCATGGCATATACCATGATATGCCAAGTTAGTCTTATAGTCTTATATGCAAAGTCCTTATAGTCCTTATAAGGACTGGCTTAAAGGGGCGAAGCAAGAATGCTTTTCATATTCCCCGTTATCTGTAGTGGACAGTGTAGGGATAAGGTTATTGAGCTATTATTAAAGCTCTGATCATGGCAGGAGGGTAACAGCAATAGCCGAGCCTCAGTTAGAGCTTCATTAGCTACAGCATTGCTATCCATTACCCTCCAAGGGTATTGGATTGAATGAATCAATCACCGCATCTCACGGTCGATTGATTCCTATTCCATCCCTTATATGCAAAGATACTCTTAATGCAGAATTAATATATTTTTCATAAATATAATAAAAAGGTGTAAGAAATTATTATTAAAATATTCAAGAATTTTTTTAATTTTGGATATTTTTGCAGTTATTCTATAAGTAAATTTTACTTATCAAGTAATTATATTTTTTATTAATCTTTTATTTGTGAAAATCATGTATGAACTAAGAATTTGTATAAAAGGATTAAACAAGAGTATAATTTATATTACATGTAATTGCACAACTGTTCTAGAAAGAAATTACAAAATCAGACTGGTGAGTTTTAAACACTTGGGAGTAAGCAACATTTATTACCGCTAAACGTTATATAAATTATAGGTATTTATCCATTAAAAACAATGACAATCGAATAAATAAGAAATTAAATTGGTGAAAACTATTTATGGCAGAAGTGAAGTGCTGCGTATTTTTTTTAAGATCTGATGAAGGTTATTTCTAAAGGCTTCGAAACGTCTCCATATTAGCTAAAAGCTATCTCTATCAATTATCTAATCTATTTAAAAATTTATTTGCAGATACTCAGCTTAGTAGTAAACATGTTGAAGATTGTACTGTTATGATAATAATAATGTATGTGACGCAATAATTGTGCCATTTACAAGAATGATAAAAAAAAATTGTCGTTTGATTAATTTTTGTTTGTTCCAGAATGAATTTCATTTTGAGAGATCAAAAGCATCTCTCTCTCTCTCTCTTTTTCTCAACAACCAAACACTGACTTCTATCGCTGACATGATGTGTTTATCCATGCACGGTGCTTTTGTACATATTTTAAAATACAAAAAAAAAAACCTTACCCATATTAGATTTATTCCCTGGAGATTTAGTATAAAAGAATGTCAAGAGTGTGCAAGAAGGTAATAATCAAGCGAAATAATGCGCTTATGACGTCAACGGCCATGCATATTAAAACACTTTAGATGTTCAACTGTTGCAAATGTCCAAAAAGAAACTATATTTCTAACAATCCATTCGTTTCTTAGAAAGAGCAAATTACAAAAGCGTAAAGAAAATTTCAAAAAAATATACACTATTTCAAATAAGGAATAATAAAAGTGAATAGTTGGCAATACCTTTGAGATGTTAATGCATGCAGAAATACAGGTTTGTTGTCAGAATGAATTAGAAAAATGGAACTGGAATTTCGAAGCTTAGTAAAATCGCTATAGATGCAAAATTGGCGATCTGTGTTTAATACCCCGTAGGATCTCATTATTTATTACCCTTGGGGATATTTTCTTTAGGTACAAATTATCCCTTTAGTAATATTTTAGAATGAAACTGCTTTATTTCGATATTTGTAATTTTTGGTTCGTTATTTGTAAGATGCCTTTTATGGTTCAGTTGGTGATTGGATTATATTGGTTATTAGTTTTCTGATGTGAGTTTACGTATAATTATTAATAATATTTCTGGATAACGGGATGCATTCAGATAAATGTATTCGTTTTCCCCCCCTCAATACGAATTGGACTGAAACGAAGCATCCCCAACAACATTTCAGTAATCCGCTATTTATCAACAATGGGATATCTTTTGATAAACAGACAACACACAGAGATTGGTTGCACCGATTCTGCGCATATTTTAACCTGTCCTCAAAACTAAGCAGTATCTTGTACAAGATTAAAGATGTTATGTGCATTGGCTATCCATGATTTATTCAGATAGTTTTTTCTATTTCCGTAACAATTTATTTTTGTCGAAATTACTTTATTCAATAACACACTTGCTTCTTACCAAGCAGAAAAATACTTCGGATTTAACCGGTAGAACCAAACTAAGATCCATATAATTTTGAAGAATGATTTTAAATCTAGTTTACATTTCCATGAATAGAGCAATCATTTTTGGTGCTTCTCTTATTAGCATTATCAGTGTGAATTTATTTGGTAAAATTAATGATGCTGTCTTTGCCATTCAGTTTCGCCTCAGTAAGTTCTTTAATTAGATAAAATAGATTGCAACTTTCTACCCATATAACAAAGGAAAACACGTGCGGTCTAATTCCTATTAAACAATTTAATTTATGGGTGTCTTGGGCCCTCTAAAATAGCATGCGTGTGGTGGAACACACTCCTGGGTATATAAATATAACCTTTGGAATAAAGTTTACTTTTTTTAATTGACTTAATAGTCATTTGTTTGCAGTCGGGTACAAAGAAAATGAAATCTTCAGAGAAATTACGTACGGATGCTTAGAAAGACCAAGATTAAAATTAAAAGAAAATATCAGTCTAAAACAAGAAGTCGACATTGCATAGGAAGTTCAATACGAGGGACTGATGTAAACGTCTTCAGAATATGATGATTAAAATCCATTGAACACTTGCTATCACCTTTCATGAGCCTCTGTAGTTTAGTTGGTTTCAACGGAGCTCTTTGGTTGGAGTGACCCGGGTTCGAACCCCGTCAATGAACCATTATCAAGACTTTTCAGTCAAAGGTGAGTTAGCTGGTATTATATCCGGGTGGGGAGATTTCTCCCGGAAATTCTGATTTTTGGTCCCTGAAAACAGTCAAACCGGCCTGTGAACACATATATTTACAGAGATAGAGTATTATTGGACGAGGAAGATAATAGGAAATCACCTTGCTCTCTAATTATACCAAAATAAAGTAACATTGTTACCCTACCAACCATTAGATTGAGGACACACACACACACACACGCCTTCAGAAATGATTACAGGGTGAATCTTGCTTCCAGTATTAAACAGAAGTCGACAAAAGTAATACTAAGTTCGACTGATTGATTACAGGCAGATCGTAACACGGCAGCAGAGACCCTGATATTTAAAACTGCTTCTTAATACACAGCGTTATCCAAAGAACTTTTGAATCCGCTCTTAGCTTACAAACCCGGACCTCAAAGTTTTAAACCAATTGTATAATTAATGTGAAGGTACGTCGTTTTCGGATAATGTCAAGGCTGTGATGTTATCGGTGACAATCCTTATACAGTTCATGATGAATTAAGCTAAAATCAATAATGTGGTTTATAACTTCATGCAAAGAATTCGCAATAAAGCGGAAATTGTCAGCGAATTTAACATTCTGTCTCGCTGCCACGGAGCAGAATTGGAAATGTGCTTCAAAACTGACAGCTAGTCACTTAGAGAGCGCTAATTCAAGGCATTATATATAGATTGTTATTCAGCCAGATTAACAATAGTTTTGAAAAATAAACACTTTATATTATTATAAGCAAGAATGAAAAGCATTCTTGGAAGCAAGAATGCTTTTCATTATCTGTAGAGGACAGTGTAGGGATAACGTGTTATTGAGCTATTAAAGCTCTGATCATGGCAAGAGGTAACAGCAATAGCCGAATCTCAGTTAGAACTTCATTGGCTACAGCATTGCCATTCATTACCCTCCAAAAAAAAAAAAACTACTTACCACACCTATCAACCTACACTTTATATCCTTATAGTTCTTATAAGGACTGGCTTAAAGGGGCGAAGTAAGAATGCTTTTCATCTTCCCCGTTATCTGTAGAGAACAGTGTAGGGATAAAGTGTTATTGAGCAATTAAAGCTCTGATCATGGCAGGAGGGTAACAGCAATAGCCGAGCCTCAGTTAGAACTTCATTGGCTACAGAATTGCCATCCATTACCCTCCAAGGATATTGGATTGAATGAATCAATCACCGCATCTCACGGTCGATTCTACACTTTATATGCAAGAGTGAATATCTTAAAAGAGTAAATATATATATTTTTAAAAGGTGTTTTCTATAAATGCCAATAATCTTTCACAATTCTCAAAAATGTGTTACTTTAATGCAGATTTTAAGTACATTAGAAAGATTACCAACTGAATTATTAATATTAAAAGATATCAATGCCAATATGGGTCGCTCTTATCACTTGTTACTGTTATTTGGAATTACAGCTGAGTTGCATATTTTTACTGCAAAAATTCCTCCCTCCCAAAAAAAAAGAAAGAATAAAAAAGCATTCTCATCTCAGCCGAGATTGTGTAACTCACCCTCAGTTAAAAAGATTCTTAAAAAGTTTCGCTTCATTGAGTACACTCTGGCTGAGGCCATTTTTCAACCACACATCACTGAGGTGTCAGAAAGCTGAGTGATGCAGCTCAGGTGTAACACCTGTAAAGCCATTAGAGACGATGAATTAAAAAGAAAATGTAAAGCTTCTAAAGAAGTGCAACACACTAACTGCTGTTTTCTTTTTTTTATACTTTTTAAATTTTTTAAAATACTTTTTTAAAATGTATACTTTTTTCTTATTTTTATATGTATTTTTTTTTAAAAAAAAAACAGTAATTTATCTAGTTCTTCGATACGGATTTTACGCCATATTTCTGTGACGTCATATCCGATTTAAATTGCGTATACGAAGTTTATAACATTGCTTTAAACACAACTATATTCACTCGGTTGCTTTGATGATGTTGCCAACAGTAAGGAGGCACCATAAACGAAATTACGAACAACATCCTGTCGCAAATTTGTCTGCTGATTTTTGTTGCAGATGATGGAAGTGAGTGATACTGCGTTACGCACTCTAACAATAGTCTAGTATTTATGAAATTCCGAAGTATAAAAGAAAAAATATCCTGTTAAAAGAACGATGCCAGAAAGAGTTCCAATGACTGTTCAGCCACTGCTTTTTAAAACTTTTTTTTTCATTGCAGATGGAGATACTTTTTATTGGCTGGCACAGAAGTTCAACTACGATAACTTTAATAAATAAATATGCTTGTTTCTAACTATGCCACGTTGGTCTTAAGCCTAGAAGCTGTGCATTCTAATACAGGGGTGGCCGATAAGTCACGAAAGGGATTAAAATGTGAATAACTTTTCTGAATATTAATTTTTTCATTTTATGTGTTTTTTTCAGGTGTTCGAAGCAACATTTGGAAAATTAATCATGGAAAAGTTCACGATCCAATAACGAACCAAATTTTTTTCAGCATTAATAAAAACATCTCCAGGTTCGAATATCATTATAACACAAAAAAATAATAAAAATAATTAATAAATTAAAAGAGATACAAAAATAATTAAATGTTCAATTTTGTGACTTATGCGTCATTTGTAGTTAGTACAGAATTTTTCCATATCCAACTCAAATATAAAATTAAAGAAAATATTAAGGAGATTTGTGACATCTGCAATGATCCATTGGTTACATCACAAATGACCGATAACTTTAAAAAAAAGGGGGGTGGGGGCTGTGTTCAGTTCCTGAAAGTAATGAAAACACAACCCTTTTTGTGTGCTTAATGCTACATTTTCCTCTCTAAAGTGGTCCGATTAGAGCGGAAAAAAATATCATTTCAAACTTTTGTGATCCAATAAAAACGAAATTATGGAAGACCATACTCGGGCAACTAACACTACTCAGTGACGTTAGGGTTAACTTCTCTTATAATCGTCTGCACACAATAAAATATTATATCAGAATGGAATATCCATTGTCAGTATTTCTGTTGTTTTTGCAATAACTCCTTTGTCTTCTCCAGATTCAAAAAGCCTCCTAAAAAGAAATAAATTGAAGACAGCTGTAAACCATCTCCACTGAACAATAAGACTTCTTAGTATAACGGAGGTCATTCAACCTTTAAAGGCAAAAAAAAAAAAAAAGGCAGATCCAAACGGATGCTGATATCTCCCGAAGGTTCCCTCGTAGCTCTTCTTTTACGGCATTAGAATAATGACTGACGAGATGATCTCAGTAAATTCAATTGTCCATTTCCTTTCTTGAACCATCAGTTTTAGTCTTCTGATTACAAAACACGACACAAAGTGTGTCTTGTTTCATTAAGTGTTAGAGTAACGTACGTTTTAAGTTTTTTAGTCCTGTTTCGCAATAAACAGATTTAATCTGATTCTGCTCCATTATTTGCAGCAAAAAATGAACTGTTTATTTCTACTTTTTCTTGTTGCATGTATTTTCTCGTATTAAAACTCACGGTTTTATTCGTATTCGCAGCCTATTGGTTAGAGGGATCCGGGAATTCCCCTTTTCCAATGACGAAAGCTAGTTAGCACTTTTTTTCCTAAGCCACTTTTGCAATATCGGTTTGCATTTTTTTTTCTTGGGTGTATTTCGAATATAATGATGGATAAATTTTAATTTTACATCACATGTTTACTTTTTAACTTCAACTGTAAATGCAGTTGAGAGTTTGCCGTGAACTGCATTGCAGGTTGCCACAAAAACCAGATGCAACCACTTCCCATTGTTTAATTCCCTTGGAAAATCATAATGCAAGAATAACGACATGTTAGCTGTAAATAATGACTTGAAATAATGCTCACAGAATTCTCCTTTAATTTAAAAGAGCACAACAAAACGTCACAGAAAATTTCAGAACTTGTCTTAGCCCTTTTTATTTACTTTCAGTAGAAATATTCAGTAGACGCCTAGAAATGCAAAATATAAAAGATTTTTGAGGACGAAACCAAACTGTCGAGATGCCAGCAGACGACCGATGCTTAACACAAACAAGAATTAGTTTTCCCAGTAGATTTCATTAACGTGCAACAATAGAAACAGTCAACAATGGTATGTAACAAAAATAGAAATATAACAGTTTTTAACTTCAACAATCCACGACAGAAAGATAAACAATTATCTTTGTGGATAAAGAATTTTATTTCATTTAATGGAAAAATTTATGGTTTACGTGTTTAAATCATAAACAATTTCTTTCAGAATTTTTTTTCTTTCAGATTTTCTAAAGCAAACATTTCTTGACTGTTCGTACAATTTTTCCGAAAGAATTATTACCAGCTTTGTAAATAAACTAGGAAGTAACATAAATTTATTTTACACAATTACGCAATAAAATCCCAAAATTGTTCGAGAGTGCTTTTGAAAACATTGAAGTACTTTATTTTTTAAAGCGTTGGCAAAGGTAGTTGGATATCGATTCGATCAATCTCACCGAGAAATATGATACACGGAACAGATCTTTCCTATTGTTCAGACAGAAACGGAAATATTGGTTTGCGATTTGGAAAACTTTTTATTACTTTTACGTTTACGACTGTAAAATCCCACTTTTTTTTTTTGAACTACCAAACATGAAAATGGTATACGTGTATGAGTTGCTTTTTGTCAATAAAAGCAACTGTCTGAAAGTATATTGCATTTTCACTGCTGGATTTTGAGTTCTCGAAGGAATCAAAAGTTGAATTTTGAGCTAAATAAACGACAAAACAATATATCAGCCGAGATCTCGTATATATTTCATTCTAATTTTTTTTTGCACCAACAATGCTTTCGTTGCCTAGCAATTATTGCTTGGTGAAATTTACATATCGTTTTTGAGCTTAGATATTTAAATAAACAGACCAACAATATGATACAAGCGCGTGACCTTAAAACGTGTACATTTCATTACAGTTTTTTTTATTATTATTTCATATTGCATCAATCAACAATAAAGTTATTGTTCACTAGTAACTGTTGCTTGGTGACAGTTACATTGGATTGCATTTCATATTGAGTAATATAGTTGCGCAACAATTCATCTTTAAGTTGAGCGCAACAATTCAACGAATTTAGCGCAGCAATTGAAGTATTCGATATAAATAAAACCTGAGTACTTAAGAATTTATATATATTTATATCGAATTTAAGTATTCAATAAAAATAAAATCACTGATATTTAATTACCTTAATTCACCTTAATTATACGCTCCGAATCTGCATACTACAAAAATCTTTGGTAGTATTAAGAAAATTAATCAAAGCAACCATATGTAGTTTACAGACATCTTAATTATAATTTTTCATTCAAAAGTCTCCAATCTAAATTATTACTTTGGCATACAAAGTAACTGATCGGGGGTTAAAATAATTATAATTAAAAATATTTTATTTTGATGTGAAGTTCAGACAAATCTGAAAAAACACTATATATACAGTATATATATATATAATAGGATGAGGGTTTTATGGAAATCATCGCGAAAGAGTAGACAGTCTTATTTGTTACCAATCAGCGACACACAAGGAAGAACACTGGGATGTCATCCAATTGACTTAAGGACTCCGGCGTCTGCATGGGGCGTATAATTAAGATTTCCGAGTGTCGTGTCTGAAAGCACTACAAAAACCTTTGGTAGATGACTAAATCCTAATGACTTTGGCTGCGTGATGTCTGAGGTCAGAACAAGACTGCAAATACTCCGCAGTCTTGTAAACAAATGAAACATCGAGTCCGTATTGTCCGAAGTTTTTCTTGGGGTCAAATACTTTCAATCATAATATATATGTTAGTAAGAGCTAAAAAAGCATATTATTGAATGATTTATGCTTAGATGCATTCTTAGATTTAAACTAAACATTTGGATTCTGTTCGTTTATCTTGAAAAACAAAAAAAAACTTTATAGCTTTCTTAGACTTATCTAATTATCTTTTTGTTGTGTGGTTGCATAAAATAAAATGTGCTCTTAACTAGAGCAATTTTTTAAAAACTTTCCATTGGATTTCAAAGATTTTAATCAATAACGTAGCTATCTTATACAAAGTGCAAATCTCATTACCTCGAATTTGCATACGAACATTGCCTCGGTCTGTTTTTAACAATTTTTTTCCTCTCAAGATATGTCCTAAACAAAGGAATAAAAAAAAAATCTAATACCTTACTCGAGTTTCTTTGCGAGTAAATGGAAGGCGACATCTCGACTTAATACATTCAGTTGTTATCAAGTTGTATGAAAATCCACAAACACACTCACAAAAAAACTAATTGACTATCCTTACATTCAATTAAATAGTTTCCAGGGTTAAAAAATAAACATTTAAATAGAAAACAGAGGTTTTAAGTAATTCATGAGACGTGTATAATTTCAACTAATTCTGTTTATTCATGACTAGCAATAAAAATGGTAACTTGTTGTTAGTCAACCACTTTTTTACAAACTAGAAAACAGAATCTTTGTTAATTAGATCTTGGGATGCAGTGGTAATATATTCAACTTATTATGACATCAATGTTTTATAATGTAACCGTTGGTAAGTGCAAATATGAATTTACAAATGCATTACAGAGAAACTCCCTTTTCGGATCGCAACGTTTCCTGAATATTCTGTTGTAAATCTGAATAAATCAAGGTTTTACACTAGTACTTATTATTATTCTCTCTGTTCTCTCTTTTTTATGTAATTCCAAAGACTTCTTGGATTAATTCTGACACTAGAATTAAGTTGAGAATTAATACCGTCAGATTTTTCAAAGCCTTCATCCCTCATTCTTTTTTAGAGTCACTTCAAGTTTTATCTCTAAATTCAGACCCTGAACTTGTGTTTTATATAATTTATGCTTTCCCCCTTAACGCATGAACTCCATCGCGAATCGAGTAATTTATTAGAGTTCCAATCCTTAAGCTTTTAACTTAAGCCTAACAGCATTTGCATCCACCCATAGGAGAAGTGACTTAACGATTTAACACCGAAACGTGCATTCCTTTCTTAAGTATTTCACTAGTATTTAATGCTGTGATAAATTATGCATTCCTGCAGCGGAGAATAATGAAAGAGGAGATGAGCTACCTTATCATATTGCCCAGCTTCTAGCGATCAATCATCACAGCAGTTCTCGTGACGTTCGTATAAGATGGCTAAAGCTAAGCCCAGGGAAATAAATATAACAACACCTTCCGCCTCCTACATGTCACATTTGTGTACACTTACGGAGTATTGGTCCTGTTATAATGTTATTCTTTCCACGTGACACACACACACACACACACACACACACACACACACACACACACACACACACACACACACACACACACACACACACACACAAGTAGAACTATTTTCTAACTAATTAACTGATAAAAACCGACAAACAAATACATATCTAAGGTCAACAAGAAATATACGTTCTCAATAATAATGAAATTAATAAGCAAAAAATACACCTGTTTATAATGCTGAAATGACACCTAAAAAGTCTACAACAATGTCTTTACAACAATTAATATGTCAGAATATCAGAAATAATGCATTTACAAAAGTGAGAATGATGCCAAATTGTCTGTAACATTGTCTTCACAACAATTAAAATGACGAATAGTTTGCAGCAATGCCGTTACAACAATTAAAATGCCACGATGTCTGCAACAATGCACTTACAACAATTAATATGTCAAAATCTCTGCAACAATGCCTTCACAACAATTACAATGTCAAATGTCTTCAACAATGCCTTCACAACAATTACAATGTCAAATGTCTTCAACAATGCCGAATTCTCCTTGCTTGCTATGTTTGCTGCGCAAGCTCATTTCTCGAGAAAGAAGTAATATTTATTTGTTAAGATGTGCATGCATTTATAAGCATTCCATTTAGGCTTTTATTTTTGTAGACAGAAGACGTCTTAAGCTTGCGCGTCAATAATTGAGCTTTGCGGTGTGTATCGAAGGCCAATGCTTGCTCGTCTAGTCAAAGCTACCTTGGCTTGCTCGGTTGTAGGAGCTTCCAGGTCCTCGTAGCAGCAGCACTGTGATTTCATGCACGCGCATAGCCATTTCACGTCGTCCCACTCTGTTGCTTAAATACAAGCCCATACGCAGTCAAAGTAGCTCTAGCCAGTGAGCTTCAGCCAGCCTTTATAAGTGTGCGTGTTGCTTGTGAAAACTAAGTTACAACCAACTTTTTATGACGATGTTATTGACCAGTTCATAAAGAAGAACCGTAAGGTAGAATTTGTATTCAAGTAGCTAAATTGAAAAAGATAGAATATCATTTGTAAAATAAATGTTGTATTTGTATGAATAAATGTACATACATTTCTAAATATATAGTTTTAAATGGTCAGTAATTCATTATTCCGCTAATCAGACTTCAATCACACCTCTCTCCCCGAATGATAACAAGACCCAGAGTGAATTTCAAGACCAGCATTCGCCCCTGCTTTACAACAATTGCAGTGTCAATTTGTTTTCAACAATGCCTTTACAATAATTACAGTGTAATTTGTCTGAACTTTGACAATCATAATGGGAAAATACCTGCTGCAATGCTCTTTTACAACAATTAAAACGCCAAATTGTCTGCAACAATGCCTTTACGACAATTACAATGCCAAAATATCTGCAACAACGCTTTCAAAGTAATTAAAATCTGCAACATTGCTTTTTCAACAATTAAAATATCTGCAACAATGCCGTTGCAATAAACATGAGATGCCAAACGATTCTGGAAGTTTTATTCTATAATAATGTAACTGAAAAGAATTTAATAATTTTTTCAGGCCTTGAACAATCATAAATGCTCTTAAATGTGCAAGAGTACCTCTAGGCAGCTACTTATAATATTATAAATAACTGTAAAAGCCTAGATGTGTTTGTAAGATGAACATAGGATGATTATTTTAACTCACGTCTAGCAGTTTACGCCCGTAAACAAACAATGAATTTTAATGTCAATCAAATGGACTCAAAAATATTTTTTGCACATTCCGATACACATTTCTATCTACACTATTTCCCATGTGTAGTAAGCTCAAGTGTATTAACCTTACATTTGTGACCTTTTTTTTTTATTAGAAAAACTTTCCAGAATGAAAAGATGAGTCAGCAACTCACAGAAAACTAATCCATAATGCATGACTGCCATCTGTTTTTCTTCGTGTAAAAATCCTTCAAAGTAACACGCTAACACAGCAACTAGTTTCCTTTGGAACCTGTCACTAAGTATTACAGTTAACCTGTCAACTATTAAAGTAATACTTGACAGAAATCTTTTTTTTTTCTTTAGAAAACAAGTTCCCAAAATATTACAAATAAATCTTGCCATAAGCTCCTATCACCGTTTTACATGAACCAGTGACATGAAATATTTCGTAACTCAGCAAATTCTGAAATGATATATATCGTCGCATTTTATAGAAAAAAAAATTGAAAAGCGTTATGGAAGCGAAAAAAATACAGATATTAAGTCTTTTTTCATTTCATCAAAAGCGTTGAAAAAATAATTTTAATGATTTAATTTTAAGTTTATAAATTTGTTTTTATATGTTTTAATAATTTTATAGTTTTATAATTTTTAAAATTATATAATTTTGTGTGATAATTTTATAAATTTAATAATAATAATAATAATAATATTGTTATTTTATTTATATACAATTTCATAATAATAATAACAACAAAGGTTGAAAAACAATCACCGTGATTTAGGAGCTGATATGAATCGAGGCGCCTTTGACTTTATTAAGCTGAACGCAACTGAAAGAATTATTTAAAACGATAATTAGCAATAATGCACTTAAATAAAGAATTAGGAAACAAAACCCGGGTGGAATTTATACACAATTAGATTTAATTACTTGTCGCCATGCGTTTCTCCCCTAGAGTGTACGTGACAATGATGCGTTGCTAGAGTTAAGACTAACTCAGAACAATCTGGTGACATGTCGAAAGCAAGAAGGGAAAAAAAAATATGTCTTTCTCACAAAGTGCACGTTCCTTTATTTGCCTGTGGCAATCGTCGCATTAGTTGCGTAATTGTTTTTTAACAAATCTTCTCCTTCGCTTAATGGCAAATGTCACTTACTAATGAAATCCTTGTCGATGGCAACAATTAGAACTCAAGTAACAATAAGAAAACGTTCAGCTTAGCAACCGCTAGTGGTTGCTAAGTAATACTAGTAACTAAGTAATACTCGACGAAATAAAGAAACACCTTAATACACTTAATGTGTAATGCACTTCATACATTTTTTAAGTGTAGTCATGTGGAAAGATTCAAAAATATCTGCAGGGCAGGGCACGGTAAATTCCTATTTGACTACACACACAAGACGTTAACATTAATCTTCCCATCAATACGATGAAGCTAGTAAATGGCATATCCATTTCATATCGGCAGGAGGACTTCAAAAATCTGTCTCAGATTATAACAAAACTTTTATGTTTTTTTACAAAAACTAGTTATAAAATATATAGTATATATTATAATATATTATAATATATAAGAATATTTAATAACAAAACAATAAAATGAAACTTTATATCAATAATTATTGTTCCATTATACACAATTTAATTATTGTATATTGTATATATTAGTTATATAAATATTCAATCAACAGTGATTTTATTTTATGGTGGTTAATCGACCGAGAGATGCGGTTATTAATAATACCCTTGGAGGGTAATGGATGGCAATGCTGTAGCCAATGAAGTTCTAACTGAGACTCAGCT
Organism: Typopeltis vanoorti; assembly: GCF_054136105.1. Classification (NCBI taxonomy): domain Eukaryota; kingdom Metazoa; phylum Arthropoda; class Arachnida; order Uropygi; family Thelyphonidae; genus Typopeltis; species Typopeltis vanoorti. The sequence continues at coordinate 57,428,159 of NC_143557.1, read as the reverse complement.
ATTGCTGTTATCCCCCGCCATGATCAGAGCTTTAATAGCTCAATAACACCTTATCCCTACACTGTCTTCTACAGATAACGGGGAAGATGAAAAGCATTCTTTCTTCGCCCCTTTAAGCCAGTCCTTATAAGGACTATAAGATTTTATTTTGATCTGATCCTCTTGCTGCGCAAGTATATTTATGGTTTGAATTCGATTTGATTCAAAGAGTGAGGTAGAATTGGATAGACTTTGATTTAGATGCAATTTGATTGATATATAGAGGTAAGACTTTGATTTAGATGTAATTTAGGAATTGTAGTGAATTCTGAAAAAGAAAATACGTCATTGGATTTTAACAGTAGCTATCGCAGAAAGCAAACTTGTGGAAAACTTTACCAGGTGCATTCGATACAAAGGAGTGGATTTTGATTGAGATTTTCTCAGCGAAAGGTAAGGTTTCGCTATTAATTTTCAGTTTTAGTAATTGATCAACCCCATCAAAACCTACTAGACGTAATTATGACCGAAATAGACACCGACACCCTGATAGACACACTAGACAAAGGTCTGGCACTAAGCCTACTCAAAAAATTACTAAAAAAATTTAAAGTGGAATGCCCAGGCTAGTTGAACCTGTACTCCACAACGAGGGACGATGAGGAAAGCCAGGAAATTGCTAATACAGAGGAAAAACTGGATTTGGTGGTCTCCAATCCCCCCCCCCAGGAACAAGGAGAGACCCACCCGCGGAAAAAACGCAAAACACAGACGACAGAACTACCCACAGATGAAGGTATGGAGGAAGATGGACACAACTCTGACCCTCCTGCCTCCACTAAAAGAAACTGCCTCCAATTATCTTAAGAGAAAAGAACAGGTAGACGGAACTAAGGGCCACTATGACTAGTCTACAGATAGCATACACAACAGCAAAGAATTTAGACGATGGCATCAAAATCCAACCAGCCACTATAATGGAATACTGCAGACTCACAAAGGAGCTAGACAATAAAGGTGTACAATACCACACCTTCACCCTCGACTCCGAGAGGAGTCTGAAGGTGGTTCTCCGTGGAGTATCAGAGCACATACATACAGAAGACATAGCCGCCGATCTCTGCTACCAACACCTACCACCCATCAAGGTCAGCAGAATGACCAGAGCAGACAAAAGTTCGATGCCACTCGTCTTAGTAGAGATCCACCAGGCATACAGAAACATATATGACCTAACATCAATTTGCGGGCTAAAAATCAGCACAGAACCACTAAGAAAAAGGACCCCATCAGGACAGTGCCACAAGTGCCAAAAGTATGGTCATGCCCAGAGATTATGTAAAGCCGAATTAGTAAAGCTGCGGGGGCCCGCATCCAGCAAACTACAAAGGATGTATACAACACCCAAAAAACAGACGATCTTCTCTCTCTATTAATCTACAAAAACCAGTAGCAGTAGCCCCAGAGGTCGACAAAACACGATACAGAACCAACTGCCACAACCAGAAGCCCCGATCGAAGCAAACCTCAAACGGCAGACGAAAACCTACGCAAATGTAGTCCGCTCAACAAAGGCCACTCAGGAACAATACCACCCAAATTTAGCAGCCGTCATCACAAACTCCCTCGCAAATATGCTGCAAGACTTCAGCAAATCTAACCCCACATCGGACTCCAGAAAAAGATTTCTACAAGAAACCCAATCCATCCTGGCAGCTCTCATAAATGCATAAAAACAAAAGCATCCCAGTTTCCCTACAGATCATCGCGTGGAACGCGGACGGACTTAGAAACAAGATTCTGTAACTCCAAGAATTCTCAGTGAGATACAACCCAGACATTATCCTAATAAACGAATCCCACTTAAGACCAGCAGACAACCCCAAAGTTAGAAGATACCTCCTCCACAGAAACGACAGAATAAACTACAGAGGAGGTGGCACCGCCATTTTCATAAAAAGCCACATCGATCACCACTCTGTAACCAGCCCCTCAACCAGAAATCTAGAGCTCACAGGAATAGTAGTACCCCCTACGTCAGCTGGGAAACTAACACTTTATGCAGCTTACAACCCTCCATCAAAGAATCTAGTCCATTCAGATCTGGATGCAGTCCTGGGCAATAAAGAACAAGTCATCATTGCCGGTGACCTAAATGCGAAACACCCTGCATGGAATAGCAAAACCACCAACAGAAACGGCTACACACTCTTCAGCTACTCCAGTTCAAACTATGCAGTGGTTCTGCAAGTCCTGCAGAACCAACACATCATAGTACGTATGGCACAGCCGACATACCTGACATTGCTATCCTACAAAATATTAAGCTCTACAGTATAGCCTAGACTCTTTAAACGAGCTGACATCCGATGACAATCCAATCCTGCTCCAGCTGGGAAAGCAAGAACAACTGCTGCCTCCCCCCCCCAAACGCCTTCACCTCACGGAAAAAACTACCAGAAGTACTATCGGAACACATTGGCCTGTCTCTCACATCAGATCCATAAAAGAAATTGAAAATGCTGAGAAAAGCCTGACCCAGCAAATCAACACAGCCATAAAGGTTGTCACCTCTACCAAAACCACTCTTAAGCCAAACCAACTACCCGAAGACATCATGGATTTAATTAGGGACAAAACTAAAGCAAGGAAAGGTACCACAACACCCGTGCACCTCATGATAAAAAAGATCCTCAACAAATTGAACAATGAAGTTGGAGAAGCACTTAAAGCTCACAGGAACGAAACGTGGGAAGCGAAACTAGCCTCTATATCACCCGGCGAACACTCCATCTGGAACATATTAAGAAACCTCAGAAACAAAAACAAATCTCTTCTCCCACTCACGTCAGACAGGGGCCTAGTACACACGGATGCAGAAAAAGCTGAAGGAATAGCAAAGAACCTAGAAAAATAGTGTAGCCTTACATACGACAACTTAGACATCAAGCATGTCTATAAAATCCACCTCCATGTCAGACATGCACTGAAAGTCACCGATACCTGCAAACACTTCACCAGCGGAAATCTATGAAGTTCTAAAGAAGCTAAAGAATAAAAAAGCCCCTGGCCCAGATGCCATATCAAATAGAATAATTAAACTGCTGCCCCGAAGAGCTGTCGTACATCTCACCACAATAATCAACGCCATGTTCCGATTTAACTATTTCCCCAGCTATTAGAAAGTCGCAGATGTGGTCCCAGTGCATAAACCAGATAAAGATCCACACCTATCTGATAGCTATCGACCCATCAGCCTAATCTCAAACTTGGGCAAAATTGCCGAAAAAATCATCCTCTCCAAACTCAAACTCCTCTTCAAGCCTCAGTAAACGAGTTAAATATTCTTCCAAAGGAACAATTTGGTTTTAGACAACATCACAGTACTCAACAAATTCATAGGATAATTGAGTACATCACCACCGGCTACAATTGGCACCAGCACACTGGAGCAGTTTTCCTCGACATAGCGAAAGCTTTTGATAAGATATGTCACTTCGGATTACTACACAAACTCATCTCAGCAGGCATACCATCAAGAATTGTCCACCTAATTAAATATTGCCTCCAGGACAGACACATACAAGTCAAAATATAAACGGTACAATTTCCATTGAGCGACGGATCTCTGCGGGAGTTCCCCAAGGTTCCCTACTGCCACCGATCTTATTCTTGATATATATGGCAGACATCCCACACAACCCAATGTCAGCCATCTTAGCACTCTATGCGGATGACACAGCAATACTTGCCAGATCCCTACAACCACATCTCGTCGCTGCAAGAAACCTACTAAAAACTATAACAATGGTTCTTCAAATGGAGATTACAAGTGAATCCCCAAAAGAGCATAGCGATACTTTTCACCAGAAGATTGGCAACTCAAAAGGGGACCTTTATCTATTCAACACCAAAATCCCCTGGCAAACAGATACAAAATATCTTGGGGTAATTCTAGACAAAAGATTAACGTTCAACCCACACATCAAAGCCTTATGCACGAAAGCATCTAAAACCATCGCACAACTTTACCCTCTAATAAATAGAAAATGCAAGCTAAATACCAGAATCAAAGTATTCCTCTAAATGGTGACGATCCGCCCAATAGTGACATACGCATCGCCAACTTAGAGCCACACATCCAACACCAACATCCTCAGGCTACAGAGAGTGCAAAATAAGTGTTCACGCATGATCTTGGATGCACCGTGGTTTGTAAGGAACGTCCAACTGCATAGAGACACAAACATCCCTTACATCTACTCCTTCCTATTAACTACAGCAGAAAAATTCTTCTCAAAGATCTCTGCACACCTCAACGATCTATTGAAACAGGCAGTAAACTATGACGAAACTGACCTCTTCAAATACAAGAGGCCAAAAGCCATCCTTAATACTAGCAACAATGACTAATCTCCGTGCCCCCCCCCCCCAGGGCGAGCTCACAGCTCAATTCGGCCTCTCTATCAGACAACGGGGAATAAAAGCATCTTGCTTCACCCTTCTGGCCAATGATGTTATGTTATGATTTTATTTGACTTTCATTTAGACTATAGCAAACAACTTCTTCTCAAAAAGCATCTGTGCACCCTAACAAACTGATTCAACTGGCTGCGAATTATCGCACAACGGATTATTTCAAACATAAAAGACCAAAAGCCATCCTAAACTACAATACTGAGGACTAATCTTCAAGCCCACTCAGGGCGAGCAATTAGCTCATAAAGTTTTCTCCACTCACAGTTTCTCTCCAGATAGTGAGGAATATGAAAAGCATTTGCTTCACCCCTTAAGGTCATTAATGTTGTAAGATTTCGTTTTACGGAAAGTGCTAAGCAGGGTTTTCATGGAATGCCTTCTACAAGGCAAGGCCGTTACAAGACAGAGCGCAATTGCGATTAGTAAGACAAATGAACTATTCTATAGGAAGCATATTCATTTATTTTTCACAGGCGCTAAATTGGTTATGCTGCATTAAGATAATTAATTAGTTGAAGCTAACTTCCATATTAAAACTCTACTTTTACTATTTTATTATTTACTATATACCTATTGATATGGATGCACCCACGACAACTTTGGTAAACATTAGTTTTCCACACAGTTGATAAAGATGTTTGTGCAGTCGTTCCATTGTTACCAGGTCGTTTATCCTAATAGAATTAATCGGAGATAAGGGTCTTTAACCAAGAAAATGATAATAGGCTGCCAGCCAAGTGCTCTTATTAATAGTCTACAGACACGAACTCACTCAGGATTTTTGCGTCGAGTGGCTCAGAACTTCAACTTATTACAGACCTTTATAGCAAACACAGATCTGTTTTTGTGATATAGCTTTTGACAATATGATGCCATCTTGTGGTCGTCTGAGGAAACAGACAATGCAAACGCTCTCTTCACCTCCCTTTTTTTTCCCTGAAATGCCGTCGTATTTATCTTCTCTTAAAAGTCGAAAACATAAATACCGGATTACTTCATTCTTTTAGAATGGAAAATTTCCAGTTGTTTGTTTTACTTTTACAAACAAACTCCCTTCAACGTTGATATCGTCCACCACAACAAAGCACCAGTTTACAAGTTTGGGCACTTAAACTATAATCCCTGACATGTCTCTATCTCTTCGTATCATAAAGTTCGAACAATAAGAGTGTCGGCAACGCTTGACAAACAACACCCTTCCGTGACTTGCTTCATTATTACAGCGTTAAGAGAAGACGGAGTTCTTCATCCCGTTAGTCTTATGGTTCATCACATGCATTGTGTTGCGATTATCATACGCGCATAGGGATAACTCTTCGTTGATACGAACGGTCCAGGAAATTATTGTGAGAATGACACTTCGACATCTCTAGAGAAAGATTTAAGTACTCGAAAACCCTCCTCCTGACTGAAAGTTCGCAAACAAAACTCGCGACTAAAACTGCTTAAGAAAGTTGAAGATTTTTGTCTGCGCGAAATGTCATTGTTTGTAGTCATTTTTAAAAATCCTTTTCCCCTGAAGACTTTTCTAGAAATTCCAATTATTTTCACCGTCTAGAAGTTAATATTGCTCTGAGTTCCGTATAAGAATTTTTATATTACTTCTTCTGTTTCTCTTTCTTTTATTCTTCTGACTTTCATTTTGGTCTCTTACCTCTATTAATGTGTTCTAGGTCATTTTGAGGGAAGGGATTTATTTTTCTTTCATCATTCACTGCTTTTTCTCTTTCTTTACACCTCACTGGAGATTAGAGTAGCTTCGTGGCGGAGGAAAACCCTCTTAAGTTAGCATTGAAGAGTTCATAAACTTTTGGGTGCCTTGCCTAACGTATTACTTTAAGTGAAAAGACACAAAGACAACTCAATGCAATTGCGTTATTTCCTAACCAGTATTTCAAAAACTGAAAACAAACTTTATAATCCCATTCGAAGTGGTTCTTCAGATAAAAAAAAGTCTTTGAAGGGAAACGTATTAAATATGAACGGAAAAAACTTTCTGGTAAGATATATAAAAACACTTCAACTGTTATGAAGGTAATATGGGTATACGCCTGACAACTTGAAATCTATTTACTTTACCGAAACAAATATTCCAGTTCCAAGTGTATATATAAATCACACTTCCTGTATACGAACCAAAATCATAAGATGTTTTTTGTCACTTTTTTCGCAATAATGATATTGACAATATGTAGGCGTAAAATAACAATGTGATTCCCAATACTCTTACAACAGTACTGTTTTAAGTTGGTAACATATTGTTGACAATACAAAAAAGTTGCTAATAATATTGTTGCCATCTTTTTTTATTCCGATAGTAGAACAATATTTCTTGTTATTGTTGCTATCAGTACTGTTATTGTAGCTTAGCGACCATAGTCCTTATTTTGTCATTGTTGTTTGTAATGGTTTGCGTTGAATATGAAAAAAGTTGGCAACAATATCGGACGAGTTAACAATTATAAATCCTTATAATTTACTAACAATCATAACATTTATGTTTAAAATAACAGAAGAGATCAATACAAACAATTGCTTTTCTTTCCCGTGTATAAATCTGGGTTTCATCATCATGCATTTAATTAATGTTGTTTCCTTGTTTATTATTGTTTTTCCCTCAAAAGTAGTAGCTTACGGAATTATAAAAGTGGGGAAATATCTGACGTAGTCCAGTATAAAGTCTTTTTCATTTTGTAAAGGCAATTAACAGAAAACAAATGACAGGAAATGGTATCTTAATTCCCTAGAATGCACTCAGCTTAGTTCTGCATGATAAGCGTTGCGTTTGATTCCCATCTTAATTACGAACTAAATTCATGCCTTCCGGTGGACTTTTTTGTGTGTATGTGACCAGCGTTCCATGATCGCAGTGTTTATTACGCAAACGATGTTCCTTTAGCATCTCGTTTCGTATCTTTAAGGTTCCAATTAATTATCTGAAGTTCACTTTGTAGCATTCAATGCAGCTAATTTAATCGGGGTTGATGAATTAACTGCAAGTGTACAGCCGATAGTGTCTCCCTCTAACAGTGAACAACAAAAAAAGAAACATAATGCTTCATGTTGGCTAGTTGGGTCTTTCTGACGAAGAAAATAAAATCATTTAATATTTATTTTTTTCCATCGCATTCAAAAGTTATGGCTTACATTGAATGGAGTGATGATAAAATGTATGAAATGTTGGTATCGACCAAAGAAATAATGAATAATGCATTGTAATGCATTCCCTCGTCTATCCACGGAACCCTAACAATATTAGCTTTCCATTACACTGCACGCAGTCTTTTCACTCTGCGCAGCATCGGATTACCATTCAGTGGAAGTCGTTATGTGCTATCGTACGTAATTTTTCAAACTTCCATTTCCAAGTTGTCTAGCAAGACAGCAGGTAATACTTTTAAATTATGTTTCGACCTGTTCTTATGAATAAGAAAAAGGATTTCTCGGGATGTAGCAAGTAATCCGAAAATAATGACAAAATACCTACGTTATCATATGAAAGGATGAAAGTTCGAAAAAAAAAATACTTATGGGGGGGAAGGGAACGGACCGATATCTTGCAGTCAATATCGCTTAACTGTTATCACTCGGATTGATATTAACTTCTTGCAATATCTAGACACGTTTTCGGACATGAGGGAGCTATTCACAAAACAAAGGTTGCACCGTTCCACGTGTCATTTGGTGAACAATTTTTCAATAAAGCCTGCATCCATCGCATTAATTCCATCGATGCCTCATTTTGATAAATATAAAGCTTGATGTAGTTCGCTATTACTGTCACGTCTTCCAAAAGTATGTACCAGCAAGAATGGCGAATATTTTATCTACAGAAAGGCACGCATATGTTGAGAGCCAGACGGGCGAACCAAACGAATACATTATACGCGCCAAAACAGATCATTTAACGCCATGTCGGAATATCTTGCATGTGAACGAAAGCGTAATATCTGTGAATATTTTAAGATATTTTAATAAAACTTTTTATTTTTTTTAAATGAAAATAAAATGATCACTTGAGTTAAAAATAAAACGCTGATATTCAATCCATTAATATTCGGTGTCATATACTTTGTTGTGATTAATACTGTTCTTCAGTTGTTCTTCGTCAATGTCACAGACTGATAACGAACTCGAATAAAGCGCAAAATTAATCAAATCGAAAATATAATTAGTTTCTGAAAAGAGTTTATACTGAACTTATTTGGTTCAGTTGCTAAGGGGTTTTGCTCATTACTGCATCCCTGATTTCTATCTACACTCTGGATTCTCTCTGAACCCATCGAGCGGAGTACACTAACATTTCAGTCTCTCTCTCTCTCTCTCTCTCTCTCTCTCTCTCTCTCCCTCTTTCTCTCTCTTACCATAATTACATCAGTTTCTCTCCAGTCTTCCCATTAATCCAATTTCTCTCTCCCTCTCTCTGTTATCTTAACTCTTCACTATCTCTTCCTGATCACTGATGTTAAAGTAATTTTACAGGTCGCCTTGCAAAATTTCCACGTGACGGAGAAAACGGAGTGTGTCTGCTCCTGAAACACTCTCTTAGTTCGTCATCTTAGTTGAACTACTGCAAATTAAAGGTTTAAACTAATCCTACGAGATGCTATCAACTCTCATGTTTATGCTATTATTCCCCATCTCGTAACTAGTGTACACTATTAACTATATAAACTAGTGCCTACCAAAAAAAAAAAGATGTAAAGTGTTTTTAATATAAGTCAGCAATCTTTGAACCACTTTTTGTGAGCATTGCGCTAATCCTGTTACTATCTTTATTTGCGTGCACTTATCCTTATTGCAGTCTGCTTAAGATACTTTTAATGAAATTTCTAGAGAAGATCTGGATCCCTATGAAAATATCGACAAAATTTAGTTTTGCTCCGTATTAGATAATATAATCAATCAACTTTACACTTACAATATCATTATATGAGTGCCTAATTATAATACTCGGGCTATGCTCATTATTGTTGTAGTTCTGCATTTAAGCAACATAATTGCTACATAATATGAATGCATTAAAAATTATATACTATTTTTATTTATTGAGCTTTTTAGTTAATGTACATTAGGTTTAAGATTTTTTATATTTACACTTTATGTAATAAACGCTATTAATAACATAACAATAAATTAAATCTTACAAGTGTGGTGGCCAGGATAAGAATAGCCGCACTGCAGCCCATGAATGTCGTACGAGGCGACCAAAATGGGCACCCAGGGAGGATAATGGATTACACTGCTGCAGCCAATGAAGTTCTAACTTAGGCCCGGCTATGGCTGCCACCCTCCTGCTATGATCGGAGGCAATAGCTATATAGACCTTCTGTCCAAAAAAGAAACCGAACTTTTCGAAAATAGAAGAAACTAGTGGCGCCACCTGTTGTATCTTTTTGTTGTCGAAAGCGGCAACCTTCATTAGGGTTGTATCAACTGTTTATGACGTTTGTTTCATTGGAAGCCGAGTTATAGAGTGCCAAGAGTGACAATGTGTTTTGACGAACGTCGGAAAAATGAGTTTCAAACAGAGAGCTGCGATTGACTTTTGTGTCAAACTTGGTAAAAATTTTACCGAAACGCATCAAATGCTTCAAAAAGCATACGGTGATGAATGCTTATCCAGTACTCAAGTTCACGAGTGGTTTAAGTGATTTCAAAGTGATCGTGAGACGCTTGAGGACGACGAAAAGCCGGGCCGTCCAAAAACTGTACTGAGCGAAGTTAACATCCAAACGTGCGTGATTTCATCAAAGAAAACCCGAAATCATTCGTGAGATTGATTGAAGATGAATTGAGGGATTCCAAAATCAACTGTGCACAACATTTTAACCGAGAGTTTGAACTTTCGTAAATTGAATTCGCGATTTGTTCCCCACAAGTTGACCGACGACCAAAAAATGTATCGAATTGAACACTGCAAGGACCTCATTAAAACCGCTCGTAAGGACTCAAACTTCCTTGAAACGATCGTAAAACGAGCGGTTTTACTGGTGACGAAACATGGTGTTTTGAGTATGAGCCCAAAATAAAGCGCCAGAGTGCTGAGTGGAGACCACCAGAAGAGGGGCATCCGAAAAAAGTCGCTTGGAGAAGTCAAAAGTAAAGACAATGCTGATTTGGTTGTACGATTCCAAGAGCATTACCCACAAATAATTCGTTCGGCCTGCTAATGGTGAGTTTTATCTCGAAGTCTTGAAGCGATTGATAGCGAGAATTCGTCGCGTATGGCAGGAATATCGTGATGCAGGCAGCTGGTCACTTCTGCACGATAATGTTCGAACATTGCGAGACAGTTGTTGAGCAAAAACCAAGTTTGTGTTTGGATCACTCGCCGTATTCACCTGATTTAACACTTCCTTCTCTTCCCCTGGCTTCATTTACTGATGAAAGAAAAGCGATATGACACCATTGAAAATGTTCAAGCGGCAGTAACCACGAACCTCAACAGTATCCCAAAAACCGATATAAAAAACTCTTTAACGGATTAATTGACCGTTCCAAACGCTGCATCGAAGCTGAGGGTGAGAATATTGATTGAAATAAATTATTTCAATAATTATAATTGGCCTGTGTTTTATTTTCTATCAAAAGTTCGGTTTCGTTTTGGACAGAGGGTGTATAATATATTATATAGCTCTATATAATATATAATATATTATATTACCCCATCCATATATTATACAGCTTCACCCATCTAGCCAAAATAAATAAATAAATAATTGAGATAGGAAAATGGCAGCGGATGCCCTGTTTGATTGAACTGAATAAATTTTAGACAAAAAATTATTCAATGTTTTGAAAGATGTGTTCTTTTAACGATGTATATATATTTGCATCAGAACAGTTAAACTCCTGTTCTGACTTTGATCCAATGGATCGTAAGTTTCTTAAAGTTATCTTAGATTTCAAAGATTTATTCAAAGTTTGGTATAAAGCTCTGCTTTTGTATTTTCTGTTTGGCCTCGAAGATGAAGAAGATGCGGAGAAAAGAAGATTAAAGCTATGCAAATAGAAAGCTTGTAATAGGATGCTAAAAGGATTCCAATGAAAAAGAAAAACGTAAAAAAAATTCTTCCATAGTTAGTCATGTTACGTCTTTTGTTCTGTATGATTTTTTTTTGTTTTTCAGTGAACTAAATCCTCGCTTATATGCAAGTGTATGCTTCACATTCAAAATACGTGGGTCTTTGCAGTTTTTTTTGCTACGTTACTGATAAAACCAACACAAACGTTAGCAATCTTAAAACAGGAGTCACTAGGGAAGCTAACGTAAGAAATAACTATAAAAAAGCATTCATATAAAATAAAGCACTATGAGCGACGGTGGATAAGAGAGATAAGTGCGATTTCCTCCCCCCCCCACAACAAACAAAAATGTTATGAAATATTAGTTAGTATTACATGAATTATATATCTTTGCATTTCTAGTGTTTGAAAAATGCATCAGACATTATGTACAATTAAACAAAACGAAAACCTACATATTTTTCTTGTTGTCTCACACTTGCTGTCGTATGAGACAAATTTTTAGGAATATTTGAAAAATATTTTGAAACTTTCTCTATAATTTAAAAGCAAATCTAATGTAAAATATGATAATTTAAACAAATACTTAAATCTTCGTTTTAAAAATATTGAATTTCTGCATGACATAGCAACACCCGTTTTCTTTTCATTTTAACTTAGTATTTTAGTTTTTAGTTTTTCAAGATGACTGAAAAATATAACTGAAAAATGAAAATTTTTCAATTATTAAAAGCTCTAAATGTATAAAATAAAACACAGAATTTTATCATAATTGTATTTCAACCATCACAAAATGAAAAGAGATTGTGAAGAACAGCAGTCCCTTGTTTTCAAATACCTTGCAAGTGTTTCCATAATTCATGTTCATCAATGTAATACATTGATATTAATCCGTCCAAATGGTTCGATAGCAACTAAATATTGACCAGGCTGGCATTGACACACACACACACACACAAAATAATATTTTTTTCGAGATTGTGAAGAATAGCAATCCCTTGTTTTCAAATACCTTGCAAGTGTTTCTATAATTCATGTTCATCAATGTAATACATTGATATTAATCCGTCCAAATGGTTCGATAGCAACTAAATATTGACCAGGCTGGCATTGACACACACAAAATAATATTTTTTTCAGTTAATAATTTTAATAATACTCTTTGCCTCTGTATTATGCATTTACAACACATGTTCTAATGTTAACAGTGATGATTATACAAATTTTTATTTTTTTAAATTTTTTGTTTAGTGAATAACTAATATAATAATAATAATTTGGGAGGCATTTTTGATTTCTTCCTCGAAGCTTTGCAGAGCTTATCTGAGGAAGATAACAGACGGCGGTGGTTTCGTGGTTATGTTTCTATACTGGTCGCAAGCCAGGTGTTGATTTTACTGTTTGTTGGCACGTGCTTGGAAGGTTTCAACTGCTATTACACAGTTTAACTTTTTTTTCCTTTTTTTTTGCAAGTAGGGTTGGATTTGGATAAGGTGTGTTTGTTTGTATCCTTATAGTGGTGTTTTTTGAGAGGGGTTTGTCAAATGTGTGTGTGTGTGAGGGGGGAGGGAGGGAGAGAGAGAGAGAGAAACAGGAATTGCTCTAATTTTCATTCTCGCTATAATATTTATATAGTGCCTGTTTCAGCTCTCTGTATGTTCCTAGGTTTCTGTTGTCGAACGTCAGTTTGTTTATCATGTCAGGTACGTAGAAGTTTCTGGTGGCTTTGCTGTGGTGATTGTTGTACTTATATGTTATGTAGTTTGTTGACTCTGGTCTTGTTATTTGATATGTTGTTCTGGTTACTCTATAGGTTGGGCTGTAGTAATGTTTTAACATGACTGTGTAGTGGCATAAGTGTTTCACCTTAAATATTTTGTGTTTTGTCCGTACTTCCTGCATAAGAGTGGGTTGTTCTCAGAATATCAGTTTTACCATTTTATCTTGCAACCATTGCAACCTGTTGTCTGTAGTCTGCACAGAATGCATATGATGTGATTGCATATCTTAATATGTTTTCACATAATGCTTTATAGATTAGTATTTTTATGTGGGTTGGGGCAATGTCTTTTAATCTGTATAGTTTGCTTGCTATTATCCTAAGCTTGGTGTGTAGGTAGTTTGTATGGCTATTCCAACTTTGATCAGCATCGAAGTGAAGTCCGAGATAGCGTGTTGTTTTCACCTGTGTGATGGTTGTGATTTTAGGTTCTGCGCTTTGTGTATAGGAGGATGAATGTTGAATAGTGAGATATTTAGTTTCTATGGCCAGGGATTGGGGGTTTCTGAATACCATTAGCTTTGTTTTTCCAGGGTTTATATATATGTCGTTTTCGGTTAACCAGTTAGTGATTTGATTGATGTCGTGTTGCATATTTGTGTAAGTGATATTTGCGATGTTGTGAATGGATACTATGGCCATGTCGTCTGCGTACTGAAAGATTTTACTTTTAAGGGAAGATGGCTTATGTCGTGTGTGTGTATATGTTAAATAGAATGGGAGATAGGGCAGCTCCTTGCGGTACTCCGCAGGTTACTGGTACCTCTTTGCTGTACGCTGATCCTATACGTGTGATGTGCTTCCTATTTTTCATGTATGCTTTAAACCACTGGAGTAGACGACCTCCGATTCCGATATGCGTTAGTTTCGTTAACAAGGTTTTGTGTGTTAGTGTGTCAAATGCTTTTGTTAGGTCAACGAATACGACTAATGTTATTCTATTTTTATCCAATGTAGCGTTTATTAGGTCTGTGAAATCTTCCGGGAGTGTTGCTGTTCCTTTATTGTTTTGAAAGCCATATTGTGTTTGGTATGATTTGAAATTTTTCAGTGTATGCGGAGAGTGTGCAATGCACGATGCGTTCCATGATCTGGTTGATTACAGACAACGTAGTAATGGGTCTGTAATTACTTATGTTTCTTTTTCCATGTTTGTGTATGGATATGATTAATGCTGTTTTTATTGTTTCAGGTATGTGTCCCGTTTCGAAGATTTTATTTAACAGTTTTTGTATAACTGGACATAGGTTGGTTGAGTGCTTCCTGGTGTCTTTTGGTCTGATTCTGTCTATCTCCGGTCCTTTGTTAGGGTTAATTTGTTGAATTGCCAGTGATAGTTCTTATTTTGTTACTGTGGGGAACCACATCGACCGGGTTGCTCGTGGACCTAGTGGAGAATGTTCGTTTGTGTGAGGAAAGGTTGTTTCTTGTAGTTTTTGGACAGAGTTCACGAAGTGCTGATTAAAGTTGTTTGCCAACTGTTTGAGGGATTTCTGTTCGCAAGCAAAGCTGTGTTTTATTGCTTCTGAGGCAGTGGTCGAATATTTTCCAGCATTTCATTAATCAGGTGCCAGGTTTCCTTTATGTCGTTCTGCGCTGTTGTTAATTTGTTGCTGTAGTTTCTTTTTGCCGTTCTAATCTGTGTTGTTAGGAGATTCCGTTTTCTTTTGTATTCAGCTTGTAAAGCGATATTGTTTGGCGACTTCTTAAGTTGTTTCCATAGGGCATCTTTTCTTTGTATGTCTATTAATATGTTGTCCGTTATCCATGGATTTTGTTTTGTTTGGGAGCGTATTTTTATTTGTGTTAATGCTTTGTTATATATTTTATTAAATGCAAGTTTAAGATTATTATAGACAGCTTCAGCAGAGTCTAAAGATGCTATCTCCAACCAGTCTGTTTTTCTGATTTCGTCGTTTACTATTGTTTCATTTAGAATGCTATAATACTGTAGTCTCAGTGAGTTTTATGGGTTCTGGTTTAGTGTGTAACTGCAATGCTGTGAAGTAGTGATCTGCCAGTTTGCATGATATGAAAGCTGCTGTGTGGCTGTTTGGAGGGGCCCTTATATTTATATGATCAATGCAGGATAAGGTTGTTGTATATTTCCGACTATCTCTTCTCGTGTATACGACTGTATGGATGGGGTTATGTTATATGCCGATAATAGGTCTAGGTATTGTTCTGTGTTGTTATTTATGTTCCTAATGTTTATATTAATGTCTCCTATTATTATCAAGTATTTTGAGGTGCCTTCTTCCGTGGCTGAAAGCCATCTGTTTAGTTCATTTAGAAATTTTGTGATGCTTAAGTTGGGTGGTCTGTATATTGCGTTTAATGTCAAGGAGTTTTCTTGTTTGACGTTTTTAATTTCGATGCATATGTTTTCTGCTTATTCTAGTTTATAGTTCATTTCTGTTACTTCTAGTTTATGTTTGGTAAATATTATTATGCCACCTCCTCGTTTAGTTTGTCTGCAGTGTTTTTTTTGTTGGAAGTTTGGCATTTGGTAGATGATTGCCTCTTCGTATGTCGTAAATACTTCAGTCAGTATTAAAATGTCTATGTTGTCTATATCTTCTTCCTTCAGATAAGCTTGCAGGGTCAGCCAGTATTTTTGAATGCTTCTGATGTTGACGTGGAAAATGGACAGTCCTTTTATGGGTCACTTGTTTCCATTCTGTTATTGATTTCAGAATGTGGCAATTATCATATTCCGGGTGATTACATCTGCTTGGTGGTCTTCGTTCATGTAGGTTGGTGTGCTGTTCCCTTCTTTACGAGTCGTCAATATTCCTTTTAATTTGGCAGCCTGTTGAGGTCTTCTACGGATTTTATTTGGATTGGTTTTGCTTCTTGTGTCTTTTTAAGGAATATTTTGCCTCTTATCCATATAAACTGGTAATTTTTTTCTGTTTTTACTTTCCTTTTTTGGTAGAATATAATCTTATTCGCCTAATTATCAGAATATTTTCTGATAATAAGGCGTTAAGTAATCGGACAAGTATATTGGGGTATTGTCGTAGGCTCCTTTCAGATCCTTGACTACTGTTTTTTTTAATCCTGCTAGCTTTTATAAGTGATTTTAAAATTATATATGGCTAATTTTTGTTGGGCTGTTGATGAGTCGCACCACGACGGGAGGAGGACGGGAATTAGTTTCTCTTTTCCTCTTTTGTGTAAACGATGCGCTGACTGGATATCTTTTGAATCAATGGGAGCGCCAATTTTTTTGGCTTAGTTGTATTACGGTGTCTTTTAGATGTTCCGTTGCAATTTCCGGAAGACCATCTATCAGGAGACCATTTTTATACTTTTATACTTTTATACATTTTTATATTTTTATACGTTGTCTCTTTAATTAGATTATGCTGTCCTTCCGTTAGCTCTTTAACGCAGTTTTTAATTTCTCTGACGGTTTGTAATACATCTTCTACCGAGTTGTTATTAAATTTAATAAATTCCTCATATTGGTTGAATTTTTCGGTAATCTGTATGTTTTAATAATAATAATAATAACATTATTATTATTATTATTATTATTATTATTATTATCGCTCGTCCCGTTTTTATAGTTTTAATGTGGTTCTAACTCCTGTTTTTAATTTAAAAGTGTCATAAAGAAACTCTACTTGTCACGCTGAAGACAGTGACATATAATTCATCGAAATCGGCCAAGTGGAATTTAAAATCTGAGTGTGCTAAAAAAATTGAAGCGTACACCACGGTTGCTAACGAGTACAGAACAAAGGACGTCGCCATCTTTGCAGCTGTCCAGAGGAAGAAAGAAGAGTCATGAAGTGCAACAAGTGTCAGAAGGAATTGCCGTCCGACGGATGTTACATAACCTGCAGGAAATGCCATAGGAATCTTCACTTTACATGTTCCGGACTTTCTGAAACAACCTGGCAACGCAAATCCAATGCCAAACGAGAAGAATGGAAGTGCCTAAACTGTAGAGAGAACAAAGAAACGCCACCACCCATGACGCAACTGATTACGCCGGAGGGAGAATCGGACGATGAACTGAACAGACAACAAAACACCGGTGAGTTTTATAATTTGAGTTCCGTTAATTTATTACTAGAAAAAGGTTTAGAAAATATAAAAGCCAGCTTGGTAGATCTTGTCCAAGAACTATTTGATAAACAGAATAAAGAAATAACAAAAAAAATTAGCGAATATGAAGAGTTTGTTAAATTTGATAATTCAAAAGTCGAAGAAGTCTTACAAATGGTAAAAGACATTAAAACCAGCATTAACGCATTAACTGAGAGGCAACACAAATTGATAAAAGACACATCGGAACTCCGTCAAGAATTTAATTCCCTGAAACAACAATACGAAGTTTTAAACCAACAACAACATAAAGAAGACCTTGTCATAAATGGTCTTCCAGAAACCGAATCCACAGAAAATCTCAGAGACGTAGTTCTAAAGTTAGGCCATGCAATTGACATCCCCTTACAGCATAATGATATTCAGACCATAAATCGGTTTCCCAGGAAGAACAGAAAACAAGGTTCGCCACGACCGGCACCAGTCATAGTTCGTCTGACAAGCAAGGCTACAAGAGACAATCTCATAAAAGCCAGCAGACTGAAAAAACCAGTAGTCAAGGATTTAAATGCATCGCAAGACAATACGCCAATCTTTCTATCTGAGTATTTAACACCTTTCAATCAGAATCTTTTGTTCCAAGCAAGAAAGGAAAAAACAGAAAAAAAGCATCAATTTTTATGGATCAAAGACGGCAAAATATTCTTGAGAAAGTCACAGACTTCAAAGTCTATACAAATAAAAAGCTCGGAAGATATAGACAGGTTGCCAGAGTGAAACAAAAGACTCTTAGTTCAATAAGAAGATCTCAACACAACAAAAATGAATGTGAACCATCAGATAGATGTAATTACACCAGAATACATCAGTAATTGTAATTTCGAATCGCTTGATGCATGGAAACAAAACACAGTACAAGCGAGAGGTATCACAATCTTGCATATTAACATCAGAAGCATCCGAAAACATTGGTTATTATTACAGGCTTATCTGAGGAATTACACTGATATTATTAATATATTGATTCTTACAGAAGTATCCATAACTAATTACGAAGCGACTGCTTTCCAAATTCCAGGCTTCCAACAACATAGATCATGCCGCCAAACAAGAAGAGGGGGTGGAATATTAATATTTATCAAACAAAAATTAATAGCAAAAGAAATGGCCTATCAGTTTGAGCATGCCGAAACCCTCTGCCTCGAAATCATTAATACCACGAATACACAGCATCCCATAATACTAAATGCTATTTACAGGCCACCAAACCTAAACATGATAAAATTCTTGCACGAACTCAATTGCTGGCTTTCAAGCCAAGAAATATGCTCAACCGAATACCTAATGATAATTGGCGACATAAACATAAATATTGCAAATGAAAACCAGAACAACACTGTACAATACCTAGACACACTATCCATGTACAATCTAATACCAACAATAACATCATGTACTAGAGAAGAAATAGTCGGTAATATTATCACTGCCTCCTGTCTAGACCATATAAACGTCCGAGCATCACCAAATAGTTACACTGCATCTGTCATAAAGTGCAAAGTAGTAGACCATTACTTCACCGCTCTAAACCTGCACACCAAGACAATACCCATGCAATGTCCCACAGAAGAAAAACGACAGAAAACAATAATAGACGAGGAAATAGTCAACCACGAAATAAGAAAAACAGACTGGGAACACCTGGCATCAAATTCAGCAGATATCTTATGCAACAACAACATTAAACTCACACTGGAGGAAATATATAAGAAAGCTACAAAGAAAGTCCGAATTCGATCAAAAACAGCACAAAATCCTTGGATAACACAAAACTTAATCCTAGAAATACACAGAAAGGACGCTTTATGGAAAGAATTAAAGCGATATCCAAATAACACAACTTTAAAAACTGAATATAAGATAACAAGGAATCGCCTTACAACACAAATCAGAAATGCAAAAAGAAGCTACTACAGAGACAAACTAACCTCCGAACAAAACAACATGAAACAAACCTGGCATCTGATTAATGAGATGCTAGATTCTGTTTCCAACACCACTGCCTCCGAAACCATAAAACACAGCTTCATGAAAGACGCAAAACCTATCCAACAACTAGCAAATGACTTTAACCAATACTTTGCAGACTCCATCCAAGAACTTCACAGAAATATTCCCCCAATCACAAAACGAGACCCTCCACTTGGACCGCGATCAAAACAGACATTATGGTTCCCAACCATAAAAGAAGCAGAACTTCTCTCAGCAATACATCAAATCAAACCAAACAAAGGCCCAGGAATAGATGGTATCAGACCTATAGATATAAAGCAACATGCAACTATTTTAAGTCCTATCCTACTAAAACTAATAAATAAAATATTTAAAACAGGACAGATACCAAGTATGCTAAAGACCGCCATAATTACACCCATATACAAACAAGGAAAAAGAAATTTAATCAGCAATTACAGACCCATAGCAACATTACCAATTATCAATCAAATTATGGAGCGGATCATACTGAAGAAACTCACAGCATACACTGAGATCTTTAATATTATCCCCAAAACACAATATGGTTTTCAGAAAAATAAGGGAACAACATCTCTCTTGGAAGACTTTACAGACGTAATTAATACCGCCTTAGACAAAAACAAAATAGCCATGGTAGTCTTTATAGATCTAACCAAAGCATTCGATACACTTACACATCAAACCTTGTTAGAAAAGCTGAGGCATGTTGGAATAGACGGGCCTCTTCACAGGTGGTTTACAAACTACCTCCAAAATAGAAAGCATATCACACGTATCGGATCAAACCGAAGCAGAGAGCTACCAATAACCTGTGGAGTGCCACAGGGAGCTGTACTCTCCCCAACTCTATTCAACATTTACACACACGATATTAATCAGTTACCACTCAAAGGTAAGATATTCCAGTACGCAGACGATACAGCAATAATATCACATCCAGAATAACGCAAGCATAACCCAAACAAATATGCAACATGATATAAATCTGATCATAGACTGGCTCACGAAAAACTCCATACTCCTAAACTCAGAAAAGACAAAATTAATGATATTCAGAAATCCACTGACTCGACCAGTTAATAACAAATATATAACCATCCAACATCCACTTTCCAACCAAAAAACACACAGAAGAGCAAAACCACTACAATCACTCAGGTTGAAACAATACGATACCTTGGAATTTACCTCGATGCAGATATGAACTGGAACAGCCATATAAAACATCTACACAACAAACTCCGAACAATAAGCGGCAAACTCTACAAATTAAAAGACATAGTTCCCATACGCCTAAAAACATTAATATACAAAGCACTATGCCAAAATATACTAAGATACGCTATAACAACGTATGCTTTCTGTGCACCCTACACATTAAATAGATTAATGTCACTACAGTACAAAATTACAAAACTGATCTTTTGGGAACAAAGAGAAAATCATGACCTTATAAACATTGCAATGGCAGAACACAAAATACTGACAGCAAAACATTTATGTCACTATGCAGCCTTGCTAAAACATTATTTCGATGCCAACTACAGGACAGTTAGAAATACATACCGTATAACAAGACCTCAGACTACTAATTATATCACATATACAGGGTGTTCGGGATAAATTTGACATATTTATAATTAATTATATTTTTCCGTAAGTTGCATGTATTAACACACACTTCTCTTCATTTAAAAGTTTGGACCCTTCTTCATTCATATACAAGATGTCAGAAAGGATGGATAGCTGGAACCCACCTGAATCATGGAAGAGAATAACTTGTATCATGATGATTCATGCCCGCCATCAAAATAAGGATATTACGACTGCTGCCCAATGCTCCCTGAATACAGTAAAAACAATCAGGCATGAACTAGAGACTTGCAATGGTGACTACGAGGATGTAGCAAGAAGAAAGATCCCTAGCAGACGATCTGATTGCGTTCGTACAGCAGAATTCCTCGCAAATCTGCAGGAACAGGTGTTGAAGAACCCTGGCATTGGAATTCGGGCTTTGTTCGTGGAGTTGCTAACTGTAGTCAAGCCCTGGATAACAAGGGTAGCCAATGGTAGGCCGTATGTATGGCAGCAGGATTCGGCCCCTTGCCACACCTCTGGGAAAAGTCAAAAATGGTTGTCTGAAAATTTCTACGACTTCATCAGTCCAAATGTTTGGCCTCCAAACTCCCCAGACCTTAACCCCATGGATTATTTTGTATGGGGCGCAGTTGAAAAAGACACCAATCGCACTTCCAGTAATACAAAAGCCCAGTTAATGGATAAAATTAAAACAGTTTTTGCGGCCCTTCCCAGGGAGACTGTAGCATCAGCTTGTTCGAGGTTCCGAAGCAGAATTGAAGCTGTGATCGATGCTAATGGTGGTTATTTTGAGTAAATCTTGTTGATAGTATTGTAATTAACTCTGCCTGTAATGTTTTTTTGTCAATTCATTAAATTTAATAGATACAAAGAAGATTTTCTTTTTCCTTACGAAACTGTCAAATTTATCCCGAACACCCTGTAAATACAATAATCACTACGGAAAGGCCACGCGAAACTTCTACATCCCCGACATGATAAATAAATTACCTTTTGAATGCAGAAACCTTACAAACTACAATAGCCTGAAAAGAGCTGTAAGGCCATACTACGAACAAGAAACACGCACTCAAAATACCATACAAACTTAATGAAACAATATATTCGCTCAGGCTTCCAGTTCAGCGACGCATCAGTACATTCCAATTTATTGTGTGTGGGGGGGGGGGTGCGTGTGAGTGCGAGCGCGCGAATTTCTCAATCATAGATTCCGTAGCATCCTAACACAGAAAAAAAAAATACATAATAACCAACTGGTGTCATACTCAGATAAGCTTACATTTAAGCTTCGAGGATGAAAGGAAAAAAAAAATAGTTCTCATCCAAGATGTATCATATGTAACGAAATGCATGTAATGTACGTATCACAAGAAAACCAATATATGTATTATATATAAACCAATGTACGTAATGTAAATATCACATGTAAACAAATGTAAGTAATGTATCATATGTAAACAAATGAATGTAATGTATATAATAATTGTAACGAATGTATGTAATGTATATAATAACTGTAACAAATGTATGCAATGTAAAGAAAAAAAATTATCTTAAAAGTAAATCATGAGTTTACACCATATGTTTGTGAAAATAAGGACACATAATATTCAGATTGCATATGTGTAAATACTGTTGTATAATCACACTTTTTCAAACTTGAAAAAAAATAGTAAACCACAACATGTAATATTATACAACTTATGTAACTCTGAACAATATAATTGTAAATTATTATTATGATTGTTATATAAAAAAATTGTTATCATCATTACAATTTAAATCTCATTATATGTAGCACAAAGTGCTGAACCTTGTAAAATAATATACTGAATAGATGATCATTGTACATATGTAAATATTTGAAAGAACAATAAAAAAATTATTATTGTAAAATTGATATGCTGGGAACAACCCACACTTATGCAGGAAGCACGGACAAAACACAAAATATTTAAGGTGAAACACTTAGGCCACTACACAGTCATGTTAAAACATTACTACAGCCCAACCTATAGACTAACCAGAACA
Organism: Typopeltis vanoorti; assembly: GCF_054136105.1. NCBI lineage: Eukaryota > Metazoa > Arthropoda > Arachnida > Uropygi > Thelyphonidae > Typopeltis > Typopeltis vanoorti. The sequence continues at coordinate 57,405,166 of NC_143557.1, read as the reverse complement.
ACATATCACATAACAAGACCACAGTCAACAAACTACATAACATATAAGTACAACAATCACTGTGGCAAAGCCATCCGAAACTTTTACATACCTGACATGATAAACAAACTGCCGTTCGACGACAGAAACCTAGGAACATACAGAGAGCTGAAACAGGCGCTATATAAATATTATAGCGAGAATGAAAATTAGAGCAATTCCTGTTTCTCGCTCCCCTCCCCCCCCCCACACAAACTTATGACAAACCTCCTCTCAAAAACCATCACTACAAGAACACAAAGAAACAAACACACCATGTCTAAATCCAACCCTATTTGCAAAAAAAAAAAAAAAGAGTTAAACTGTAATAGCAGTCGAAGTCTTCCAAGTACGTACCAACAAACAGTAAAATAAACACCTGGCTTGTGATATAGGAACATAACCATGAAACCACCACCATCTATCATCTATTATCTTCCACAGATAAGGTCTGCTAAGCTTCGAAGAAGAAAATTATTAACTTGCAAGTATCTGTTATTCACAATTGTAATGTGTTATAAATATTATATATATATAATTATTACAGCATCTATGTATGCAATTTATCTGAGACATAAAAAATATTATTATTATTATTATTACTATTATTATGTATAATTCTGTATATTCAAAAATTCTGTATAATCTTTATTGTTAATATTAGAAGAACATGTATTGTAGATACATAATATAGAGGCAAAAAACTATTTTTTAAAATTTTAATTGAAATCCACTGTAGAAAATGTAGCACTTTGTGCACAATTCTGTAAAATTATAAGTTGCAATGTCACTCAAGATGTTTATTGTGTGCAAATATTTTAGAAAATCAATAAAAAAATATTATCATATCAAAAAAAAGTAATAGTAATAATAATAGAATTTTTTAAATAATAATAATAACTTTATCATTATTCACATATAATATTTACAATACGTACTTGCACGCTAAGCAGCATACGGGTATTTACATGTATTGCTAACATATATTTTTTTAATAATAATAATTTTTTATATAGATATATACTCTTTCTGTATATATCTATATACATTTACGTAACATATTTTTTTTTACATTTTATTATATCTCAGATAAATTACATACATACATACATTCAATAATAATAATAATAATAATAATAATAATAATAATAATTTATTGATTGCTAAAATATGTATACATACACTAAACATCTTGTGTGACATTGCACCTTATAATTTTACAGAGTTCAGCACTAAATGCTGCAATTCCTACATTGGATTTCAATTAAAATTTTTAATAATACTTTTTTGCCTTTATATTTTGTGTTATGTATTTACAACGCATGTTCGTCTAATATTAACAATGAAGATTATACAGAATTTTTTGTATAATTTTTTATTTTTTTATTTTATTTTTATTTTATTATTATTATTTTTTTAAGTTTGAGAAAGAATGATTATACATACACATTTCTGCATTTGCTTATAAAGATTGCTTGTAGATGAGTGAGGCAAGTTAATCCCACCTACTTCGAAGCTTGGGTTAGCTTTTATGAAGAGAGTGGGATTTAGCCTTCACTATTTGTGTTGTTGCTAGTTTATGTATGGGATGTAGGCATTGGATGCTAGTGATTTGTGATGTGTACATTAGTGTTAATGGTTTCTTAACTTTGTTGGTATATTTTCCAGAGTTCGTTTTGTAATGTTCTGTAGTTATCTACGTGTTTTAACTTTCTTGGTAGGTTGTTGAGTTCCGTGGGTATCTGATGTGATCTCACAAAAGAATCGTATGAGTTGTTGAAAGGTGTGGGGATGTAGAGAGTTGTTGTAGGTCGTGTTATACGATATGTATCTCTGTTGTTTCGATAGATGATGTTGAAATAATTCCTTGTTAATGTCATGTAGTGTTTCAGGTTTTTAATGCTCAGAATTCTATGTATCGCTATGTGCTTGTCGGATATTGGTGGTTGTGTGCAAGGTGTTCAGATCACTGTTGACACGATTTTCCTGTGTAGTGTTTCTAATTTTGTTAGGTGGCTGTTTGATGTATTTGTATAGACTGTTATTCCGTATCTAAGTAGGGATTCGCAGATACCGTAATATAGAAGTTTTTTGTGTTGGGTGGAATAATGTCTTTAACTTGGAAGAGTTTTGCTGCGATGATCCGGAGTTTGGTGTGTAGGTATTCTATATGTTTTTGTCCATTTAAGGTGGGAATCTATATAGAGACCGAGGTATTTTGCGTGTGTTACAGGTTTGATTTCTGAACATTGGCAGGTATTTTTGCTGTTAATGCAGCGGTATGTGTGACAATGTATCGATAGTGATGCGGGGCGTATGATTCTTTGGTTGTATATTATCAACATTTGTGTTTTGGTGCCGTTGATTAGAATTGCGTTTTGGTGGAAGTATGTTGTGATTTCGTTTAGGTCTTGTTGTGCTTTGCGGAGAGCTGTGTTAATGTCTGTGTGGATTGCTAGTAGTGCAGTGTCATCTGCGTATTGAAATATTTGACTTCTTATGGATATGTTATGAACATCGTTAATGTATATGTTGAATAGAGTGGGTGATAATATGGCACGTTGAGGTACACCGTGTTTTACTTGTATACTCCGACTGTGACATGTACCTATTTGTGTTACTTGTGTTCTTTGAGAGGTAGTTCTTGAACCATGTATGCAGTGTTCATCTTATACCTATTGAGTATAGTTTAGTGAGTAGTATATCATGTTCAAGTGTGTCAAATGCTTTGGTTAGGTCCAGCAGTATAAGGACGGCGTACTTGTTTTTGTCGAGAGCTTTGTTTATTGTGTCGGCAATGTCTTCTAATAAAGTAATGGTGCTTTTTGTTTTCTGAAAGCCTTATTGGTTTTGTGAGATGATGTTGTACTTCTGTAAATAGTTCTGTAGTCTGTTGTGTGTTATTTTTTCTAGAATTTTTGAGATGACTGGTAGTGTAGCTATTGGTCTGTAGTTCTGAGTATCGTTTCTTTTGCCGTGTTTGTATATTGGCGTAATTACTGCAGTTTTTAGTTGTTGTGGAATAATGCCTGTGTCGAATATTATGTTCACGAGTTTCAAAAGTATTGGATTTATTTGTTCAAAGTGTGTTATAAGGTCTGTGAGTCTTATTTTGTCTATTCCCGGAGTGGTCTTTGGTTTTAGTTTTAGGAGTGCTTCTTTCAGTTCCTGTTTTGTTATGTGTGGAAAATACATCGTTTGTTGTTGACTCTGTGTTGGTAGTTTTTTGTTGATCGTTGATAGTTTGTCTTTTTTGAGTTGTGTGATGTTGTTTGTGAAAGCATGGTTGAATGAGTCTGCTAGTTCCTCTTGGTTTGTGTCCTGACCGAAGCTTTTTGCAATAAAATCTTGTGCTGAAGTTTTCTTTTTTCGGGTTACTAATTCGTTGAGTGTTAGCCCATGTTTGCTTAATGTTGTCGTTATATTCCATTTTGGAAGTAGTAGCGTCTTTTTGCCCTACGAATTTTTGTTGTTAGTTTATTTCTTGTGTTTTTGTATAAGGTTTGTAAATGTGCGTTACTGGGTGACTTTTGAAGTTTTTTCCATAGATTTTCTTTTTCAGTAATAGTATTTAGTATGTCGTCATTTATCCATGGATTGTTGTCTGTTTGTCGCCTCGTTTGTTTAGGTTTTGTTGCTTTTTTGTATATTTCTGTGAACTTTAGTTGAAAATTCTCGTATAATGTTACAGGATCGTTTATTTTAAGTAGGAAATTCCAGTCTGTATTTTTTACTTGATTATCGACAATGCTCTTTAGTATGATCGAGTTTTGTCGACTTTTGTGGTGGTGAGAGGGGAGATAGGAAACGTAAGTAGTGATCGGCAATTTTTACGTGTATTTTTTTTCTGTTGATCTCGGTTGAGATATAATGTCTAGGCTTGAATCCTCGAAATTTTATAATAAGCTTATCTGAGGATGACACCGGTTAGATAATTTTTATCGGTTTGATTGCTGTGTTGGAAGTAGGCTGATGCTTGAGGGTCAAATGAATGAAATGATAGGTCTGATCAAAGTGAAATTGCCAGTATATTCTGGTGTTATTGCATCTGTCTTAATGGTTCACACTAATTTTTATTGTGATCTTCATTTTGGACTAATTAGGAAACTTTTTTTTCACTGTGGCAGCCTTTCTATGTCTTCTGAGCTTTTAATTAGTATCGGCTTTGAGGTGTGTGACTTCCTCAAGAATATCTTGGCATCTCTGATCCACAAAAATTGGTAATTTTTTTTCTGTTTTTGCTTTTCTTGCTTGGTACAACAGATTCTGGTTGAATGGTGTTAAATATTCGGATAGGAAAATTGGTGTATTGTCTTTCAATACGTTCACGTCTTTGGCAACTGTTTTTTTCTGTCTATTGGCTTTTATGAGATTGTCTCTTGTGGATTTGTTTGTAAGGCGAACTATGACTGGTGCAGGTCGTGGTAACACTTGTTTTTTTTGCTCTTCCTAGGAATCCGATTTACTGTCTGAATGTCGTTGAGCTGTAGGGGGATATCAATTGCATGGCCTAATTTTAAAACTACGTCTCTGAGGTTTTCTGTAGGTGTAGTTTGAGGAAGACCGCTTATGACAAGATCTTCTTTATGTTGTTGCTGATTTAAACGTTCGTATTGTCAAATCACGTTCTTGACGGAGTTCATATGTATCTTTCATCACATTGTGTTGCCTGTCAGTTAGTGCGTTAATGCTGATTATAATGTCTTTTACCGTTTGCAACACTTCTATCACTGCTAAATTATTATGTTTGACCAAATCTTCATATTCGCTAGATTTATTTGCTATTTGTACGTTCTGTTTGTCAAAGAGTTCTTGCACAAGATCTACTAAACTGGCTTTTATAGTTTCCAGACCGTTTTCTATTAGTATATTTAAAGAGTTGAAATTATAGGAGTCATCTGTATTTTTACCTGTATTTAATAATAATAATAATAATAATAATAATAATAATAATAATAATAATAATAATAATAATAACAGTTATTTGGGGAAGATACAATATTTTAGATTTGGTATTTGTATTTTATGTGACTCCCACCACCCATAAAAGATTGTAAACCTATATTACATCAGCACGATTGATGGGTAGCTAAGATTTTTTTCTATTTTTTATTTATTTTTACATAATCCGAAAAAAAAAAATCTCCGCTGTAGAGACCAAACATGGAACTTTTTCAAGCATTTCAGGTTACCAATAAGCGGGGTGGTGGTCTCATATTAGGGGAAGTTCATTTCTTATCTAAAGAAATTCAACAAAACTGTGGAAACGAACCCATAGACTAAGATTCAAGAGCAAAATAGCTAATTATTTGGCTAATCAAACCAGTGTATATTTCGACAGTCACAAATAAAACATTTTAAACTGATTTTAATTCAGACAACGTCAAAGGTATACTGATTTAAATTTTTGTAGCGGAATTCTAAACATCGCTCCGTTCTTTTAAGAGTGTTTTATTTTTAATTTTAGAGAGAGAGAGAGAGAGAGAAAGTTAAACCGTTAAGAAACCATCCGTCTACATGCATGTCTATATATTCTCTGGGATATAATATTAGAACTTGCAACAGAGTTCTCGCGAAGCGTTATCAATCAACGACTAACATAAAAATTGTAGCAATCTCATGTCGACATCACCGAATAATAGCGAAATTCCTTGACGAATTCCTCGTGCTTCTATGAATCGATTGCGAAAAGATTCTGTGGGAGTAGTGTTTACGTCAGAGCTTACAACACAATCACACTTTACGCCCATTCCTACGACTGTCTGATGCAATCTTCGCTTCTTCTTTGTTGCCTTTTATTTGAAACAATTAACAACAGAGTTATTTTTTGCCAATATAAATAAAAAAATTTATGAAAAAAATTGAAAAAAGGGAGCATATTTATAGCTGAACTTCATCAATCATTAAAAAAAAAAAAAAAAAAAAAAAACTTAGTTTTTCTTATCTCTTTAAATATGTCAAAGAATGCGTTTGTCAATCCTTTAATTGCAAATACTGTCAATTATCCGTTCGCTGTCACATTTTAGTGAACAGTTGACGATATTACCATTTTATGTTAGGATGGGTTCCTAACGTTGTGCTAATGCCACTAATACATCAAGAGAAGCAAAGAAGAACAGACATCCATTTTCATTTCGTCTTTCATAAGTATATCTCGCTGTCTGACAGGTGCTGCAAAAGGGGTGCATTACCGTCAATAAATTATTCTTTATCCGCATTTCCTTTATCTTCCAACTTTCTTTTAGATGATCTTTCAGTCATGATTGATACGTTTCTAACTATCGCAGCGTATTAGAAGACATGCATATAATTTAGTACGAGAACCAAATTTACTGCAGCCTTCTATTTGAACATTACCACGAGCTATAATTCGGTAGTTCCTGTTAAGGATATGAAATGTGCAAGCATATCCCCCCCCCCTGCTTTTTTTTTTTTTTTTGAAATGCTAACGTTCTGAGAGTTGGCAGGTTATAAATACTGTTTTATACACGCTGAACATAGAAACATTAATTCAAACGGCTTTGAATTGATAATGGCTTTTGGTTTCGAACCTTTATTTGTGCCTTGGAAATGACTAAAGTTGATTATAATGATCACAAAAGATTAAACTTACACAAGGGATTATTTGAGGTATTTACGGAGTTAATTATTCGGAAGAAAAATAAATCAGTGGATGAAAGACGAAAAACTGATCTTTTTGAAATGCCCAGGGAGTTTCAGATGTAATATGTTTATGCCAATACTATATTAATTGTAAATAGAAAAAATGTAAATAAAAAGTAACAACAGCTAACTCTTACTAGAAATGAATAATGCAAAAGCACATCAAAACCCATAAAAACTACACAGTTACGGCTCCTAATCAGGAGTTTTAAGTAATTTAATGCAGCCAGCTTGTCATTCCACTGCTGCGCTCGTGTAAGGGTAATTATTGGTATCTGTGTATATGTGTGTGTTCACGGGACCAGTTTGGCTGTTTGTGGGACGAAAAAACCCGAGTTTCCAGAAGGGGAAATTTGCCACCTTCGTACTAGACCAACTAACTCACCTTTGACTTATACCGACTAAACTACGGAGGCTTGCTTATACATTTAAGCTCGTCTCCATAATTATTTATGATTTGGGTTTAGTAAAAGACTTTCTGTCAGTTTGATACCGCTTACTGCTTCTTGCAATGTTGCTTGTTGATATCTGACGATGATGAGAGACAGCAGTTGCAATGAACTCAGATTTATATTTTATTTATATCTACAGTTTCTTTTTTTTTCTGATTTTAGTGTGGTTACATAAGCATTTTGGTTTATTTAAGTTGAATACTCGATGTTCAGAGTCCTTTCATTACCGTGATGGTTGTAGTTCTAAGCCTCTACTCACATTAATTTTTTCTTTGCTTCAATAAAAGTAATAATAAAACCTTGAATTTCCATTCAATGCTATATCTAAAGGAAGTTAAAGGCTTAAACCAAATAAACAATTAAACAGAATTAATTTATTTTGTTAGAAATTAATAACCGTTGTTGATAGTGCAGCAATACAAGAGTCCGTGCTCATTGTTGGGTCATATTTGCGCATGACTGAACACGTTTTAATATCAAATGCTATTGGTAGTACGCTGAATTTAGAAATCAACATATTGTTGAATCCAACAATGCTTTTTGATCATACTTCAAATTATATAGCACTGCGCAACATACAATTTTCCTTCATATTTGTCATTTTTGTATCTTATGAGATTCTAAAGAATATTTTTCCTTTTTTTTATGATCTCAAGTATTTCGTTAGTTTGTTGACAACTTCTTTTGTGAAGGATTTCAAACTGGATGGACATGCAAATAAGACACTGTTAGAATGCCGTCTATTTTCGTATTCAAACTGTGGTATTTGTTTCTTTTCGAAACACCAAATCACTCCCACCCATTCTTATGCATTTCCAAAAATTCAACGTACGTGCTAAACAAGACGTCCGCATTGGACCGAAAAAAAAAAAAAACAAATGCGAGTCTTGTTAAGCCTGCTTGGGATAAACGAGCCTTTGAAACTTTTAAAAATGGACACAGCAGAATTTTAGAATTAATAAAGGAATCACTGAGATAAAAACATCGCAATTTGCAACATCTGACGTTTGAGTGAAAAGCGCTACGAATGCAGACGTGAGTGGAATACGGAAACAGAGAACGCTGACTGTTTTCGATGGAATTTCACTGAAAAGAGGAAAACAATGTAATTCTAACGAAACATTCCTTGCATTAGAATACCAATATTAGTAATTTTCTTTTCAAACTCATAATATAGACAGATAAACAGACGCACTAGATTTTCTATGCTTTCCTATTTTCCAAGTAATTTTATATTTCTTTTTCCGAGACAAACCACTTTTTGAATTAATAATAAGCCATACTAATTCGTTTTCTACATATTTCTTGCATTATAATGTTATTATTAATTATTGATGTATTACTAATCACTAAACTCATCTTTATTGTCATATCTTTAAAATATTTTATTGTAAACCTTTCAATTTGGTGTAAATAAATTTAAAATGGAAGACAGTATGGATCCATCCATCTTTTATAACAAAATAGTTATTACATTTTCAAAGGTTTTTATATTTATATAAAATATTAATGGATCTATAATATTTAGTGCTATAGTTTCAAATTTCATAAAAATTTTCTTTTTTAAAAATAATAAATAAATATTATTTCCGGCACCATTAATAAAATATAATGAAGTATTACTATTAAAACTCCGTATGGAAATTTTTTTTTATATTTTACTTTTAAATCTTCTAGCTAATACTTTTGCGGTTTTAATAAACATTTTAATATGTTCGCATTTCTGTGTTAAACTATTTTTTTATGAGAAAAAAAGTATTCTTCAAATTTTCTCATTTATCAAACAAGAACGACAATTTATGTTGTACCTTGTTCAATAAAGGAGAACTTTTGGATTGCTCTTGAATTAGTTCTTAATGGGTGGTTTTAAAATGTCATTTAAAATTTTTAAAAAACAAAATACTTCTTGGTACATACAGAATGTAAACAGTATAGATTAACAGTAATGATTATGGCTGTGACTACAAGTCAGAGCTTAAGCGGTTATTGTAGACTTTCAACAGATTTCAGCACACGGCAGTCATTTGAGTATTGATTAGAGCTGCCTTTTTCTGTTATGTCAAAATGAGGAAATATTTTTGTCCATGCAGCAGAAAATATCACGACCAACAACCACGGCTACCCATAATAAACTAAACAAAAATGTCCAATAGTAAATGACAGAGGGATGAATTTTAAATATAGCCGCTAGCCATAACTGCATAAGGAGTAAGGTGCTAATTTAAGGTGCCACAATTAGACCAGCCAGGCTCAATTTGGAAGCAAATGAGGTCCCAAATTAAGCAAAAAATAAATAAAAATCGGATGTGGCTGTGTCGGAGCACGGCAGGAGGGGTTTTAGCGTTTCACGCTAGCGGATTATATATGTGTTGGGAACTGTAAATAAATGAAAACAAGTTTAATAATCAATTATAATTTTATTTATCATAGGTCTATGGTAAGAGAAGTAAGATACAAACGGCAGACAAGATACATCCAAGTTTCTGGCGAAAGTCAATACAAGTGTTACCTAGCGTGGTCGCCGTGGTCTGAACGTAAGTGAGATTAAACTCGCGTTCTATAAAGTCCTGCAGTGATCGGTTTTACGACACATCGACATTGAAGTCACCGGTGATGATGATGGGCGTATGCAGGTCTGGCTCGACACTGGGGATTATTTTCTTTATGCTTTTCGAGTATTGCAGCAGGGATCGGCAGATACAACATACTATCGCTGACGATGAAGCGTGCGGATGAATGTATGTACACAGCTCCGAGGACAAATTTAGATACACCGTTGATCGTTACGTCGTCCAGGCATATATCTCCAGCTGATGGTTCTTCGACTCTAAGCTTAGGGCTGACATCAGTGGTAACGATACGTTGACAATCGGTGAAGCTGTTGAGGTTCCTGTATATGGCGACTCCACCGGCGGAGCGTTTGGACGAAGTTGACGGTTGATTGCGTCGCCTTTCTATGGCTGTATTCTTACATGATTTAAGTTCGAAACCAGATGCATTCACAGGTGTGGCATCATCCATCCAGGTTTCACTGATGACCAAGTAGTCAGATCTGTTCATAATGGACTCAGTTTCGATATCTTCGGCGTGCTCCACCAAACTCTGTGCGTTGATCGCCGAGACAAGTAAGACTCCCAGCCGTGAGTTTTAGCCGTTGTCATGATCATCATCATCTACGTTTAATATCTGGGCCTCCTCTGTGATTGCAGCAGTCGACGATCGTCGATCACAGAAACTGTCAATTCGCTTAACCAGCGTCGGCAAGTGGTGTTTTTTCATTCTCTCGTATTCGTCGCGTATCTCCCTGACAGTGGGTGCTGAATTTCCGTAACCGTGATAAAATTTATAATCGTCTCTCTCTCGTTAGTCAGATACAGTCCGTCGATAGAAGTGACTCTACTCAGTGCAACGAACACCCGTTGATTTTGTTGAAACTTGTCGTACTGAAAGACGACTCCATCGAAAGTGCCTTCTTGAGATTTGTGAATCGTTATGGCACAAGCGGGCTCGCCGACCTCCAGGGCTCTTCCATTGTCACCGATCTCCCGAAATCCACATCCATTTCGTTCAATCCATCTTCCGAAACGATGGCATATTCGCTTATGTCATTTACATCCATGGGTTCGTGCGCCGCCGCCGCCGAAGTACTGACGCCGTCAGCAGCGCGCTGCTCCGCTTCCAATTTCTTTCGCTCCCGATACTTTCTTATTCGTTCCGACCCAGACATTGGGATATTATTGGAAAGCTGACGAGCTGCTCTTTTCCGTCGTGTGCGTTCGGCATATTTCTGGCTGGCTTTCCGGCGAGTATAGGCGGACATTGTGAAATTTCTAAAATTTTTCAACTTCAATCCACATTTTCTTCACCAACACTGTATTGAAATTTACGAATTATGCCTTAAATCGATAGATCCCGAGAGCTGTTGATTGACACTAAAACGAGCGTCGTAACACGACAGAGTGCTAAGTTTCCGAGGCGCGGAATTTCCGATCGTACACAAAATGGCGGAGCGCCCCACTGCCACCCGCGAGGCGCTATGTGAAGGTCACTGACGAATCTTTATTCCCTCAGCTATCAAATGATATAAGTTTGGTTTGGCTACCTTTAATACTTTAGAAATTATTAAGACAAACCTCATCGAATGATTTCGTTACACTCAACTTTTCGTCCCGTACTCTCCCCCCCCCCCCCGGTACTGTTCTGAATTTAAAGACGTCAAAAAAGCTACTTGAGTTATGTAAAACTGGGCACTTCGTGCTGTTTCATTACTGTTAATCTATACTAAACACCAATACGCGTTTGAAGCGCCCTTTGGTTGCTCTCTCTCTCTCTCTCTCTCTCTCTATTAGTGTTTCCAATTTTTATTATTTTTTTTTTCAATCTAGCATTTTTGTTTTGCGCCACCTCCTCTTTTCTTTCCCTTATTTGGGTCTACAAAAGACCCAGAAATGATGTGAGTCGTTCATCTTTCATATCTTCATCTATCGACAGACATTTCTTCTCCCCTCTTTCTCTCCCCCATATTCGTTTTCTTTCTCTTTCTGCGAGACAAACCCCTCGCAGCGGTGCGTGGCTGTCACTGTTTATTCAGCAACTCTGTCCGTAGGACGGAACACGACGTGTTGCAGTCTCTTCAGGGTGTAGTGCATTCGTGGGTAATGAGAGAAACGTGTTTCTATTTCACACACGAACAAACAAGCTGATGATGCGACTCCTTGCAGAAATTCGCCAGTGAGTTAAAGCACTTTTCGCCCAACATCTCTCTCTCTCTCTCTCTCTCTCTCTCTCTCTCTCTCTCTCTCTCGCTAGTAAAAGGAATGAATGCGCATATTTGCATATTAGAATACTCTCTTATAAGTTCACCTCCCGTAAAATTCCGAAATACTTCTCTACTCATCAAGCCTGGGTATGCAATAACATGTTTTTGTTAAATTATTAATTCAAAACTTTAACTCAAACGTAAGGTTAAATTTGCTGTCAATAACACTTTTTTTTTTTCTCCTGTTGCTGTTGAATATTTTGCTTTTTTTCAAAAATTTGCATTTTTGCATCTTCGTAGACTGGCAAACTTACTCGCAAAATCGGATGGAATTATTTTCTAATATACTACAGAAAACCGCATCTTCATCGATTATAACACATCATCGACGGGTCAAAATCATGGCGTTGTTAATAGTGCGTGTCTACTTTTCGATGTCCAGAAGGACCACATTTTCTGACAACAGACGGACACCATCTGTCGGTCAAAATCATCACGCTGTTAAAAATGTAATTTCTAGTAGCGTTGAATTCCTTATAGAAACCAAAAAATATACACACAATTTACGTAACACGGTAAATGGGTCTCAGAGCCTCTATTGCTTCGTCCGTAATTCAACAACGATGCAACAGATACTTAAAGTATTGTACAATACTTAAAGTATTGTAAACATTTTACTCAACTTTAAAATAGAAACAAATAAATATATCACTCGATAGATCAAAGCATTATGACAGAAAATAGATTCGGAAGGATTTTCAGAACTCCATCTCTCTCTCTCTCTCTCTTCGTAATAAATCACAAAAAAGAAATTCACTTGGCGTACTAAAGTAAGCACTTTCAATGCTAAAAAAAATGCAACCATTTCCAAATAAACCTGTCTCTTTCATTTTACGACTGCCTAAGATCTTTGATCCTAGTCACTGTCTCGCTGTTTGTTTTCAATCCAAAAACTAATATTCGGTCTACAGGACTCTTTTAGAGATGGTCACAACTTGGCTTACGACATTCTAAAATGATCTATATAGTGAGAGGGTTCTAATTCTTATCAGCATAAATGACACATCTTCAAGCGAAACGCACGCATCACCCCAGATCGAGACGATACTAATCGATAAACGCGATGGAAGTTATTCATGAGTGTACAGTGTACGAGAAACGCTGCAATTTCTCATTTCTCCCGCTGCATGATGAAACAGTTGTCGCAGGCTAACAATCTCCCATCATTCTTGATAATGTCAACCATTAAAGTTATGATAGGTGATCTGTTGCTACAGCCTGGACCGAGATAAAACAGTATAGCACTGACAGGTGGACTAAATTATAGAATGCCAAGTAGATGGCATAAAGCGAATTTAACCGTCGCGTAAAACGAATTTAATTCGCGTAAAACGAAATTATTAGCGAACCCAACAAACTTATCTGCATGTAATGATTTTACAGTGAAACAAATATCTCTTTAAGCTTATAAAGAATAAAGCACTGAAAGCCGAAGGTCAGCGTTTGAACTTTTCTGTTTTTCCTTGAAATGTCATAGAAAAGAAAGAAAGAAATATCTCCGAGTCAACATGTATTTTTAATGTTCCTGTTGGTAGCGATTTTATCGAACCGCCCACTCTTTACACTTTCAGCTGTCAAGCAGTCATTACGGACTACGTCTATACTTTGGGACAAAAGTTCACGTCCAATACACATGAACTTTTGTCACAAGCGGTGACAGAAGATGAAAAGCGACAGAACAACGACAACCAGCGATAAAGAACCATTGTGTCATGCGACGTTCCTTTTTAAGGTTCTTCCCTTCGCTGTGACACTGCTGACAGTACAGGAACTCTCGCGTTTGTCACCTGATCAATAATCGTAACGATAAACATCCTTTCCATCTTTCTAGTGGTCCATTTTTATGCCAAGAAATACTTTAACTACACTACAAAACGACAAAGAAGACTTCGGCGTTTTCAAAAACACTTTTCTACATGCCAGTTAGGAAATAATGAACGAGATGTCACTGTTTCCATTAAAAGTACAGTCGCTTGGCATCGCAGAAAAGGAAATATGAAAATTTTATTCACTTGTAAAGGTCTTCGTCAGATGAAAACATGTTTACAGTATCACTTGTAGATGTTATTAATAATAAAACAGATCGTCGTTAATTATACTGGAAAGCAATTGTCAATGTAGTTTTGATAGGGAATAGGTGTCTGTAAAGAATGGTTGTGTGAATCAATAAATCGTGAAAATGTTTCTAACAATGAATATTTGTAAACAATGTTTGTAACAATGAATATATCTGTAATTTTTGTAACAATTAATACATCTGTAAACAATTTTTGCAACAATGAGTATGTCAGTAAAGAATGTAACAATGAATGTTTGTAGCAATGAATACTTGTGCAGAGGTTTTTGTAACAATGAATACATCTGTAAAGAAAGCTTGTAACAGTGAATATGTCAGTAAAGCCTTTAACAATGAGAATGTTTGTACCAATAAATAGTTGTGCAGAGGTTTTTGTAACAATGAACACATTTGTAAAAAAAACTTGTAACAATGAATAGGTCATTAAGGTAGTGGCGCTTCCCTTAATACATAGCATTATGCATGTCCGCAAGGAGATGTGCTTTGCATTATGGGAGATACTGAGACAAGGAGTGATGAGAGCTTGGTCCACCCTTTACCACGAGTTGCCTCAGTCCTGAAGATACTTCAGGCACAAACTTTGTTTACTCACACTTGGATAAAGGATTAAACTAAATTTATTATAATGACAATGTTTGTACCAACGAATACTTCTGCAGAAGTTTTTGTAACAATGAATACATTTGTAAGCAATGCGTAACAATGAGTATGTCAGTGAAGGATGTAACAACGAGAATGCTTGATCCAAAGAATACGTAGTAAACAGGGTTTCTGATTCTCGGGTATTTTTCTGTTGTCAGGACTCGGGACATTTTTCCCTAAGTCCAGGGAATTCCCGGGACAATACAGTTCCCCTCATATATTTCAATATATTTAAAAATATATTGAAATATATTTTTAAATATATTGAAATATATTAAATGTTAATTTTAAATATATATAACTCATGTATATTTTCAACATATATTTAAATTTTCATTATGTAGGTTTATTGATTTAAATTTTTATTTGTAGTTTTATCAATTCACATTTTTAATATGTATATTTATATATTTAAATTTCTAAATATTATTTTTTAAACAGTGCAATTAGCCATAGTGTGTTCTTCAAAATTATTCTAAATTCTGGCATTCACAAGTCAACCATATTCTGAATATCAACAATGAATAAGGGCTGGTGGTCAAGAATGTTTTATCAATGAATACTTCTATAAAGAATGTTGGTAACAATGAGATTGCTTTAACAATGAATACATCGTGAATATTTTCGCAACATTGAATACGTCTATAAAGAATGTAATGAACATGTCTATAAAAAAACGTTTGTAACAAAGAATACGTCATTAAAGAATGTTAGTGAATGAATGCATTGTAAAATTATTTATAATAATGAATATGTCGTACAGTTGTTTGAAACAATGAATACATCTGTAAAGAATGTTGCTAGGAATATCTGTAAACATTTTTATAAAAATGAGTACGCCTGAAAACAAAATGTAATAATGAATACGTTATGAAGAATTTGCAACAATGATTATATCTTTAAAGAATGATTGTAACAATGAATATATTTGTGTAACAAATGTTTGTAGCAATTATTTCTTACATTGCCTGCAGCTGTTATTAAAATGATTTAATTCGTTGTTAAGTGAAACTCCTCATATAACGCAATTATTGTTCATTAAGCGTTTTCACTACCGTACGACTGTCTCTCGACAAGCAAACATTTTTAATCTGAAATTTCTTGCTATATATATATATTTTATTTTTTCACAATATATTACATTTACGCAGTCGGCAAAGAAATCCTGTTCATTTGCTAGGGCTGTCACATCCTTGTCAACGTTGCTACGTAACCGAAGTTCCTTATGCATGTTTGAACGAATATTTCACGCAAAAAAAAAGAAGAAAAAAATGGTCCGAATGTGTTCACGATGTTGCGAGTTTCGGAATGACCGACAGCACGTCGAATGGGAAACTTCACATTCCAAGATTTACCAACGAAATAGTTTTTGACAAGGCAGAGGATGCCAAAGTTGGAAAAAGCTACTTGCGTCACACGCACAGAAGAAAAGAAACTGATGGTTGACGTCGAAACTTGCTGTTCATAAACCAACAACAAAGAAATTGTCGCAGGAGTTTCGCCATGTTGGATGATCTCTGATGAAGATGGTCCTGAGATATAACACAGCTTCACAACTCGAGATGAGCTCTAAAAATGCGAAAAGCGGAACTGCGCTTATTTGATCTTGCTATATATATATAAAAGATATTAAAACCATGTGTTATATCCCTGATCGCGAGTACATTGAGTTACTCGCGATCAGGGATATAACCAGTGGTGAGCTATAAGGGGGCTGGCGCGAGCCCTTTGTTAATTTTTTCTCAAATTTGCGATCCCCTTGTTCTTCTTGTTTAATAATCTTGTAGAACTAGTAAATACCACCGCGGAATGTATACATCCTACTGTAATTGCTACTTTAAATTCATATGGATTTTCTGATAACTATATAAAAAATCATTTCATTGCATTTTGTTCTGATGGAGCTAGTGTAATGTTAGGAAACAAATCAGGTGTTGCAATCAAACTTCTACAAAAATTTCCCAACGTTGTGATTTAACATTGTGTAGCTCATCGTTTACACTTAGCATTAGACGATTCGATAAAAAACATTAAAGAAATAAATCATTTTGAAATATTTATGGATAAATTATATGCTTTTTATCACCAATCACCAAAAAATCAACGAGAATTAAACACGATTGCAAAAGACCTTGGTATCGAAATTTTAAAGATATCGGAGTGTGTTTGGACCACGGTGGGCAGCTCGCGGTTTACGAACGGATCTTGCTTTGTGGAGAAATTACCCAGCTTTATGCAAGCATTTTGCATCGAACGATTGATATAAGAGCTTTTTAACCGACTTCTCAATTTGGAATTTTTAAAAGATCTAGCATTAATGATTGATATCCTACAGGAATTATCATATCTGTCAGAAGCTCTACAAAGTCGCAATATAAGTATTATAAGGGCTAAGTTAGCCCCTCTTTTTTTCCCTTTTTTTTTTTATGGCTCGACGATGCGAGCCCTTTGTTAAAATTTCCATAGCTCACCACTGGGTATAACACATGGTTAGAGATAACTGTAAACGTTATCTCCATGCTAGCTCTTCTCTCCAGCCTAAATTATTATCTAAAATATCAGAAATGAAGAGGGGAAGTTCACAAAAGCTGTACTGCCTGCTTACTGTAGAGAAAATGTCACTTTTAGGGCAATCATTGTGAATAACGCCCATTTTGGTTCAACTGAATGTCTTCATTACTACAGCCCAGTTCATTCCCTCGTTAGACATTTCGACATCTCTTGCGGTGGGCAGATTGAGTCACGTGATGTGGTACATTGCACTGCAGCGTGTTTCTGAAGTTTCTCGTGATTGCGTTTTTCTACTTGAATTCCAAAACCGTCACCTTCCGAATGCGCAGCTCGGCCACGACCCATTGGATTTCATATTTCACATCACGGCACACGTCAAATATCACTTTGGCGGGTCTCATCGCGTGCGCTTGTGCATCCCTGTGACGTATTGCTAATGGTTTCCGAGGGGGATTCGCTCCATTCTTCGTGCGACAGATCTTCGTTGAAAGGGTAATTTGACTTCTCTCTTTAGAAACGTAGAGATTCCGTCGTTTATAATTCAACTGTCGTTGGCTACGCTGTGTCTTAAGATATTTCGTGTTCCACTTACATGAAAGACTTTCTTTATTCCCATACGGTTTATTGAGAAGTAAATCATCCCTTCTCTGATAAATAAATAGGCTTTCTGCCGTCGCAGTAAGTCTTTGAAAATATGAATCCAAATCAGAGCTCAATTAGTCTTTATTCATTTGCATTTGGTGTATTTTAGTTCTTATTTAATTGTTACAACAATGAAACTGATATTCTTTGAAATGTATTATTCTATTCTGTGTTTTCCAAACCTGCATAAGAATGAACAATCATTTTACAATATGCTTCATACATCTTTCGATTCATTGTTGAGAGGACTTAAATCTGATCGGGATGTTTGTACAATAGTTACATTTCTATAAGTTTTACTGATAAATTGAAAACATTTCTACAAGTTACTGATTAAATCGAAATTTACTGATAAATTGAAAGCACAAATGAGCAATTTGTCCATAAGACGTAATGCAAAACGAACAAATAGCACCTGATTTTATGATGGTATTTTTCACTTTGAGGTATTTTAAAACATGCCCACATACATACTCGTTCACACATACCTGTGCGTGTATTGAGGCAATAGTGTATATAACCCCCTAGAATTAGAAGGTTATAGATTTATATCGCCATGCATTATCAGTAAATTATAATTTAAAAAAATTAAATTAATTAAATAATTCCTTCAATGTCTTTTATTTCCCAAAGGAAGTAGGCAGCACCTTAGGCCTAAACGACTTCCATAAAATAGATCGGCAGCCAAGTTTACATCTTTGAAGCCTTCAGTCGTGAGTTCAAACTGTCAACGAATCAAAGATGATGAATACTTCAGTTTTTAATTCCTCACTTAAAAAATCGACCTCGGAACTCACGCTGTTATAGACACTACCATTGTCGGAGTTAAGGGGCATGGAATAGTTGAATTAAAAACCCGATTTTTCCGAAATAAAGAACCTTCCTTGTCTGACAAAGATCGGCTAATTCGGAAACCGATTGCAAACAAAAAGACATGAAAACAAAATCTCTCATTAATATGAATCCATGCCTATAATAACTGGGTATGTGTGTGCGCGCGTAGATGTTAATTGTTTAAATTAACTAGGACACAAAATAATGCATTTTGATCTAAGAATTTAAAATGAATTACACTGTGTTGCTTCAATTAGTGATAAAAGAGACCAAGAGACATTAGTATTTTCTGTGTTCCAAGGCTCAATTGTCTGCATTGGTAAAAGAATAATCAGGAAACATAAAGATAACTTTGCCATTTCCATTTTAAGAAAATAACTATTAGATAGAAACTTAAAAGGTTATTATAATTTGCAGGCATTCTAGGAAGGTCAAAGAATTTAAATTTATGAACAAAATGCAAGTAATGGTCAAAACAAACAATAAATTTAATTTTTTTAAAATATTTTTTTCGGAATTAATTTAGACGCTTTGTCCGTTTTTTATTTATTTATTTTATTTCATACATTTATTGATTGATTTTTTTGGCACTGAGATAACGCCGAAAACTGTAGATGATTTTCAAATTGCATTATGCGCAGAAAAAGATCTCAATTCAACAGTTCAAATTGCATTTGAGCAACTCCAGAGAAATTTGATTATATACATTGAGAGACGAGATAGCGATGTGATGGGAATATAAGCTGAAATACAGATAAAAAGGCTCTAAAGATAAAAATTAACCTCTTGGCAGCTGCAGTCTCGTGTGATTTAATATCTCTGGAATGGGGGGGGGGGCAAATGGGCATGTTGCGATTTAATTCAACCTCAGTTTTCATCGTAAATGGTCGAAAACACTCGAGACCTTACTTTCCATCCAATTCACTCACTTGATATTCACCTGGTGAATGAGGTGGGGCGCGCGCGCACACGCACACGCGGAATGACTCTGGATGGGATGAGATTTTATCCACTTAGAGGAGTTGTGCGGTAGCCACATAACGAGTTTCTTGATAGAAAATTCCACTTTACCGTAGGCATTCTTCGGTGGAACACTGGGATCCATAGAACGCGCGTGAGAAAGGTACAGATTTTTCAGTATCGGGTGATAAACTCGCAGGTTCGTCAATAACAAACTTGTGCGGGTTAGCTGCGCGAACCGTGACAAGACTGTTAGCGTCATCTCAAATATATAATAAACTGTGAAAGATGCTTAGTTATAAACATTCCAAAGAGATAAACGTAAGGAGAGAAAAAATAAATAAAAAGATGGGAAAAAAATGAATACCATAAAAGGAAGGCTAAATCGGTGCCACAGGCAACTGTATCAGAAATCCTAAATCAATGCAATAGATGATTGTATAAAGGCGACATCTGGTGTTGATTCAGAAAATGTTTACATTTTTTTTTTAACATTTTCATTTGAGAATGTTCCTGTTCTGTTTAGAGGAAATTGAAAATGGCGGATGTGGTAGCTTAGTGATGAAGTCATGGTATGAACTGAGCATGCGTAGAAAGGAGAGAAATGAAACAGACAAACAAAACAAACAAGATAAAGAAAAAGTAAAGTTTTTCTTCATATTTTCTTTTCCTTTCTTCTCTGTCTGTGCCTCTCAAAGAAAAAGATCAAACTTTTCATCTTCGCGCCTTGTATTGCGATGTAATCAGTTCGGATACTATTGATTTTTTTTCGTTTTTCTCCTCAACTAGGTGAGACAATACATAGGTGGCAACTAAACAATCAATTCATTGTTTGTGTTCGCAGTTCTTGCTATGAAAAAAAAGATACGACCTGCCATGCAGCTCTCAAATTTTAAGCTTTCTTAAACCAATATACAGCCTTGAAACACGTCTAGAGTGTCTCAGGATATCGCGTGCTAGATAGGGTTTCATGCGTTTAAACCAGCGCCTACATGCTCACGGATAATGTTAGCTCAGACAGTGAGAAATAAAAAAGTTTGTTTGGCAGTGTCTGATATGTGTGTGTGTGTGTGTGTGTGTGTGTGTGAGGAGAGAGAGAGTGAGCGCCCTCTTTTGACGCGAGCGAAGTAATATAAATATTATAAAAACAATATTTGCCTATCTCGGTTTGATATGCTTGTAATGCATTCAACTCTTGAGGCCCAAGAAGAACAGTGTTGTCATAGGCTGGTGTGTCTGAATAATGTTTTTATGGCCTGGTTGGCTGAACGGTTAGCGTATCCGCTCTCCAGCCAAAAAGCTGTAGGTTCGAATCCCGCCGTAGGCATGGATGTTTGTGATTGTCTGTGAAAATACTAGTGGTGGTGGTGGGTAGTAAATGGCGTTGGTGTAGATGATGTGGTTGGTGGATGATGTTGAGTGGTGGAGACGGAGAGTAGGTGCCCTCCTTCGATGAGTCTTTGGACTCCTTGGAGGTGTCAAATAATAATAATTATTATTATTATTATCAAGGTTTTTTTTTTTTTTAGTTAACTGCACCGGACTCAATATTAGCAGTTCACAGTTGAAGAGCGTGAGCGTGTAAAATCTCTTGTGGTGAAAAATAGAAATATTTTTCACCTATATCGATTTTTCATCGGCCATAAAATACATATAATTAGAAATGCATGTAACCTGTTTAATGTATAATTAATTTTTTATTGTATATTACATTTTTGTAATATAATGTAAGAATAACTGAATGTAGAAAGTAATTAGGCTAGTAAGCTGAAGGTCAACAACAGTCTCAAAGGTCACTGGATTATATGAGTTTTGCCGCCAAAACCTAACGTAAGCATGGGTGATAAGGGCGCTTCCAGTAAATCCAGGAAATTTTTTGATGTGATATAAAAGGCAGAGATTGAGGCTCAAAAAAAAAAGGGGCTCTCTCTCTTATTTTTTGTTCCTGTGGCAAGCTTTTCGAGGAGTCGTGGTCCCGTGAGCAGTAGTTCTGGAGATCATGGGGAGGTCGCTAGTAGTATTACAAGATATCCTTCCGTGAAATTTTTCGACGAATGTACCGATTGTGCTGATTTGTAGCTGCCGACGAAGTTCCTAACATCAATGAAAAAAATGCATTAAAGTTACAAGGAAGAAATTTGAAGACGACTACTGTCGGATAGTCCCCAATCACAGCCGTAGCGCAAGAAAATGAAAGGAGACAGCGGAATTAACTTTTTTGGATTAAGGACTGTACAATGATAATAGTGAGCTTGTAAGTAATCTGCTTTATGTTAATAGTCTAGATTGTGTGTACAGACGATAGATGATTCTGTTTAACTAATGGCACAATGCGTTGAAGAGGTCAGATAGCCGAACGTCAGTTTGAATGTGTATAATAGAAAATTGTAATCTTGAATATTGCTTGTGCTATCTAATGCTTAGAACGTGTTAAGTATAATTTTGCCTTATATTAATAATAATGAGAGCGAGGTTATGTGTGCTAAAATCCATCCACTTGTCTAATAAGATGAGTGTAAATAATTTCTTTGTCTAATGCTTTAAGTGAATTGTCTTAATGAATATGTGGAGAATCTGGCACGTGATACGTCCCAGTACTTTTGTATGTTAATTTGTCTTATTTAGAATAAATATGTTTGGGTTTGTTAATAGCTTACCTGATCTTTGTTAGCCAATGCATTGTCTCATAAAAACCTGTGTGACCTAAGTAAAGTAACAGCCACGACCGAGTAATTCGAGTTGCTTGAGATAAAATTAATTTAAGGGTTATTTTTCGTGTTTAGCTAAATTATTCTCTTGTATGTAAAGGAAAGAGAAAATTCTTTTACACAATCCTTAATGGCGCAGTCGTTAACAAAAACAAATTTTTAAGGATTAATGCATTTGAATTATAGCAACGTAGATTAAGGATTTGGCCCCAGCCAGAGTCTTTTCCTAAGTCTTATGATACTAGCACGTGTGAGACTAGGGGGATTGGAGTAAAGCTAAGTAGATTACTAAAGGAATAAAGTCAAATAATAGTACAGTATTAATACATGAGTTAGAGATTAAAGCATATCGTGCAAGCTCAAGCAACCACAAAAATTACGAAGTAAAAGGTGAGATACATAGAAGTAAAAAAAGCAACGTCATAAAATATAACTAAAATATAAATTACGAAATATTACAATACCATTCCTAATGGAAAGCTAAGTATTTGTGTTTTAATAAATCGACTTTGAATATAGACAGTATATACAACGGATCATTGTTCTGCCATCTACTGGCATTATAATAGACTCATTTATTATATGAATATAGCATCAACATTGTACAGTTGAAATGGAACGAATATTGGCTTATGTAGATAAATATTCCACTTATTCAAAACAAACGCGAATGATCTATTAACTGAATTTAAAAACCTCTATTAAGCTAAGAATTAAATTTAATTATATTTTTGATTTAATTCGTCATTTTAAAATCAAAATTCCAACGTTGTTATTGTGGGAATTTCTGTTAAATGTATTACCAAGGACGAAAGGACTGTAAGATATTTGATTCAAAAGAATGTACTAAGACCTTAGTAAATCGATCTGATTAGGTCAGATTCCATACTCTTAAGGGAAGATGAGAGCATGGAAAAAAATTCAACGATTACTCCGACACCCTTAGCAAGAGGAAACGTCACATGACAAGATTTCGTTAGGAACATCAGGCGAAGAATCACTTTGGCATTACATTGTCACTAGGATCGTGGTAATGCATTCGATTCTATAACTTTACACCTTGTTACTCTTATTTCGAATCTTACATTCCATCTCCTTGAAAGCTAGTTCTCTTTTAGTCTGACTTGGTTCATCTTTCTTTCGTTTTATTATTATTTCTTTTTCCATTCTCTCAGCCTACGACATAATGTCAATTTCAGTGAGATGGCAAAATTGGTTCAAATCTTACTCAACAGGGAAATTGGTATTTTTTGGGAGGCATATTATTCGAAGTCAGATGTCACATTTTGACATGATTCAAAATGGAGCCTTCGTCTACGGGAACTAAAATCTCATCTCAAATTTCTCAATACAATAAGCGAACCAATAACTTGTCGATTTACTACGACAACCACTTCACAGGTTTCGAATCCGATCATCATAACATAATATCTCTAATAACATTAAGTTAATGTCACGTGCCATTTAACCAATTAGAATACAGATGAGACAATATTAGGAAAGTGCGCAAACTTGAAGATGCTACACGAAATTTCAATCTCTTCAAACAGCTGTCAAAGGCAGAAAGGTCATTAACTCTCATAAATCATTTACTGTTGATTAAAGATCATTAGACACGGTGGTCATCTTTCAAACAACAGATTCTACTCCTGGATGTAAATTCTCCAAGATTTTTGTGTACATTTAGTGCTATAATCGTACTTTAAATAGTATTAGTCTACAAAAGAAACAATAAATGGATTCCTAACAAAGAAAACTATTATTAAATGGGTGCTAAGCAATACATATTTCATTTCCAAACGAATTAATCGGTTGTGCAATTGATTAATTATTGTTATTATTATTAGCGATCTTCCTTCTCATTGTTAACACTTGATTCTAACAAAACATGCGCACTGAGCAGACGAACAGTTTCACATTTTTGGAATAATGACAACACTAAAAGAACAACGCCTACGCTTACTGTAACTAAAGGCAAACAAATATTTGCTCTTCTGGAACGAATATGACTGTGTTAATCGAAAAAATACTGCCTAAGCCCAGTAAAATGCACTAAGGAATTCCATTAGACTTCTGACGCAATAGCAATCATGAAAGAAACAGTCAAAACGTAGGAATCCTTATGATGAAAGATCAATGAAGATTAAGAATAAGTAAAGTTTGCTCTGTGTAATACAATAACAGTGAGTGACAAGAATTTTAACGCCATCTGTTGCAGAACAGAAGAACTATCCTACCATTTTTCAGTGTATATCATAAAAACGTGCAGGATCCAATGAAGCATAGAGGGCGCCACAGAATATGAGCAGCGACGAGAAGTACGAATCCGAAACGGGAATGAGAGCAGTAAAGTATAGCCAACCTTCCCCCCCCCCCCACTGGCGTGTAGGGAGTGTAGTAAAGGGTGAAATGCGTCCCCAAACCAGTAGACTCTCGGTACAGCCAAGTAATTTCATTTGATACTTTACAGATGTGACGTCATGTTCCCATGGGAACAGTAGGTTCCCCTTACGTCATCAAAAAGCAATAAGGCCGCCATTAATAGCCAATGGTAGAATGTTCGCTATTACTTTTAAAACGGTTGTGTTCGAATCTAACTTCGGTTGTAACCATTTGTATGTACGTGTGTTGGATAAATAATAAAGAAATTATATATGAAAAAGGAACATAAGAAAAATGGTGTAGGACAATGCCAGATGAAGGGATCCTCTTCCTATATTCCGATCCTAATCCGATATTCGAAATATAGCCAGAGAATTCATACTCTAATTATGTACACTTCATCATAAAATATTGATTCGTATAATCTGCTGAAGTATAAAATTCTGCGCATAAATTTAGATCTTCTCGTAGCCAAACTTTTCCAGGTCTCCAAAGATGTTTTTCAAGGAGAGGATCTCACCTTTCATGTGAAGTGCTTCATCAAAGATATTGATAAATTTTCGATGACAACAGAAGTCCTCACAGTTTTTCACCCAGCGATAAGTTTTTGAGGTGCCTCAATTAATTATTGAGGCACTTCATTAGAACTGCAACTCCATTTGTTGTCATGGAAACGAGTATATAAAAATGTCACTGAATACCATCCGAACTTGAAAGGTTTAAATATATCCTCTCTCTTAGAGGGAGATAATTTCCTTTGGTAAACAAGCCTTTGAAACGATTGGGTGGGCAACGTCGGTAGATATTCCTACACGTGTAACACATCAGCAGTATATGCCCCAACGTCTTTCTTGGATTATCTTTCATATTTATAAGCATTATTTCAATGAATGTAGCGCTGGCTTTCATAACAATTGATGGGTTTACTTTAAAATATTGCTTTCATAACTCGTATAATTTTTTAAAGTATCTTTAGTCATCGACTGACGCATCCCAATCTCAATAAAGACACATTTTATTTAACAATACAGAATTCTATAGTGATCTATCTTTAAGTACACATAATTATAGTTCTCATGTGTGTGTTACATGATTTCTATATTCACATTGCGCACTGTCATCCCTTAAATTATATATACGCATGTCATTCAATTGACTACTCGCATTCGACACAACACAATCTCATTTTTATTTCTTTTATCTTTTCGATTGTCCACGTGTGTATTGTGTGTCATCACAGTGGAGTGTAACGACGATGTCTTTTGCCGTCTGCTGTAGCAGAGAAAGTGTACATTTATCACCGAGTAACTCCAATCAGAGATAGTATATAAAACAATTCGTCATACGTACCGACTCTCCTTAACTGCACCATTACAGTTTACAGTCCATTACAGGTTGGAACATCACCTCTAGCGTCACGGAAAGGTCACTGATCTCTCTGTTTGCCGGAGACAAATGGACGGGGTGAAAGTGTCTGCGGTTAAGTATGAATGGCAGCGAGTTGTCAGGTCAACGCCATCCCAGTTCTTCATCGTCTACTCACAAAGTACTGTTAGGTGAGGGGAAAGAGAACGCTTTCCCATTTTAGTCTCCTCCCCCCCCCTCCCCGGATTCTTATCGTGGATGCTGTCAGTGGATCTCAAATATGAGAAGGAAACGTGCGGTTCGACCACTCCTCAGACTCAGCGAATGCCAGACATTCATGTGGGTGTTTGGCTGCACGAGATAAACATTGTGAGCGACCATAACGTGCAGGAAGCAGTTAATCATAGAGACAAATTCGCTCTCAATCCATTTTCGAGATAAGGAGATTTTCACGCCATTGACTCCTTGTCGTAGCTGCATTTGACACCAGGTGGAGCTAGTAGTGGGACACAATATCTGTCTGAAATCTTGGGCATCAACTCGCATATCGCTGTATCTGAGTCCACTTTATTAACCCAATTAATCTACGGATTGCAGTTTAAACTGATATTACGTTAACAATATTAACAATATTCTCTCTCCTAATTACTTCTAATATTGGAAAGTTCTAAGAGTTTCTATTCCTCTGAACTGGTAACTGAGTCTGTCCAGTTATCTACTATATGTTCGTACAAATTGTCTCAATCCCGAATAGAGATAATACAATGGCAATACGTTATCTAGAATAATAATCTTCATTCAAATGACGAAGTGCCGGTTCTCTGTTGTATTCAAATTGTCGACTGCTGTGGTGTGCATGAATTTCTGGCTCTGTGATTTATCAGGTGAACTGATACATCGACAGACCCTTTTATCAGTTTCCGTAACTCATACAGAGAAAGGACCATTCGACACCGGATTGTGAGCATTCACACGATCGTTCGCTAAGTCTAGTTATGCATCTGGTGAATGACAACGGACTTTAATTAGCTTTTTGGATCGATTTTCACTACCGACATTCTCATTATAGCCTCTGAAAACTGCGTCCTTTGAAAAATTTCCGTTTTGAATCCAAACCTCACTTCCGTATGCTTTTAAAATGCGGATTTACATCGAGAATGATTTCCTATTTAATTTTTAATGTATTTAAGAAAAATAAATAATTTATAAATAGTGCATTCTAACGCGCACATACATACACCTAACAAACATAATAATTAACCTCAAAGCCTTAGTTTTTGCCTTCGCTGTTATTTTAATCTTTGCCATCCCCTTTCTGGTATGGTATTTGCAATTTCTGTTAATATATCTACCGAGTTAGCTCATTTTTATCATTTTTAATTGCTCAACGATTTGAATTAAAACAAGATAAGAATAAATCTGTTTTAAGCGAAAAATGGCCGAGTTCAGTTTTGATAAGCAAAGATGTCACTAGAAATGAATTAGGATTAAGATTCTTGTATAGTAATGCATATATAAATAAATAAAATAATAAAAAACGTTTTAACAAATTCTTAGCCCACTCACAACCTTTGGTGATGGGTAGAAGACATCCACCCACGTAGTCTGGTCGTTAAGATATTTCACGCGCAAAATTTGTTTACATACACCAACGTGTTGTTGGTACAATGTTAGATTTAACATAAATTTTTATTTTATTGTTGGTCAGTACGAAGATTGGTTTGTTGGAATAGCAATGCTGCTTTACTAGGGAATAGGAGTTATAGAGAAAGGTGGTTTCCCGTAGCATTCTTTCTTTCTTTGCCCAACAATAATTAATATTTGTAAATATGTGTGTTTAGGGGCCGGTTTGTCTGTTTTGAGGTATTAAAATCCCGAGTTTCCAGGAGAAAAAACCTTCACTTCTGTATGAGAGTGGTTAATTCATCTTTGATTGAAAATGAAAAAAATAGATCACGTGATTAGTTTTGATTCCAAAAAAACGTTGATCTTATATGGTTCGATCTACCATTAAAACACCTATAATGCGCATTTGATAGCAATATATGCCGAAAGTGTGAATGTACGTGTGTGTGTGTGGGAGGGGGGGGGGACTGTTATAACTAACGTTTTTGGAAATCATACGGCGCGTGCTAGAACAAAGGTGGCGCTCATGAATCTAACTAGGATTTGTTTCTGTGTGTTTCACGGCCGATATTGCTCGGTATCGAGATTAAAAAAAAAACTCTAGTTTCTTCTGGGGAAGGGAGGAGAGCCTAAAAAATGTTCTGGTCAGTGAGTGGAGATAAGTGTAAAATTTTGTCTTGTCAGAGTAGTCACCACGGGGATATTCCTTCCGTCCTGCTTTATGCTTATATATACACCACGCAGACCTTGGAACCAGATTCAAACGAACAGGATGGATAATCCTCATTCCCGTAGTATCCTATGTCTGTCATTTGCGTGTGTTCTTCTGACTAGTTTGCCGGATGAAAAACAGGAGTTTCCGGGAGTGGAAAACTCTTCCATCGTCATATGAGACAGGTTAACTCACCGCCAATTGAAAAGTTCTGATAAAGTCGTGAGATGGAATTCGAATCCAAGTCTTTCAAGTCAAAATTGTGAAACCGACTGAGCTATCGAGGCTCACGAGGGTATTCAAGAACCAAAGTTAAAAAAAAGCAAGTTGTTCATTACTTTGCTCTCCTATTTGTCATATTTTTAAACACACGTAAACAACAAAATGGTGGCAGTAGCTTACCTTAACGAACCCAGTTCTTGTCAGTCCTTTCTACGTCATTCAGTCCTTAAAAAATGATTTCACATTCGTCTTAAGGATAGGGGAAGATAGTGTCTATAAAACTTCATCCTTCCGTATTTCCTGTCAAACGAATAGATTGACAAAACACACACACGCACTCACACATAGGGAGAGGGGGGGGGAGCCTTTTCAAATGAAAATCCATTAACATATAATAGTTGTTTCTTTTTTTACTACTTTCGTCAATCTCGCTATCGGCAGTGCCCTACGGGAGAGAGAATGCATCCTCTAGAATCGGTAAATTTTCTTCCGGGACCATAACAGTTTTCTTCAAGCCGTTTCGACTTTCTTATCAATATGTAATCAATCATTCTTCCTCGTTATAAAAGAACCCAGGTACTGAAATGATAAGGAACTCGATGAGAAAAGATCGAATGTCTGCGTCTATTGTCACAAACTGAGTTTTTATCCCTCTAAGCCTTCATCTTTCGATTCTCTATCGTCTTTTACCTCTTCGTTCATTCATCTTTATCCATACTTCCGTGCAAGGAACTACACATAATCTCTCTTCAATCTTCGGTTCCCTCGGGTTCTGTGGCACTTTTATTATTAGTTTTCTTATACCACAATAGTCTTCATTGGGGGGTGTGTTTTGATCATAGTTGGAAAGAAGAAGTCGTATACGTCAAAATGAAATATGATGCGAAAGATATCTTAATATAGTTTAGGTTATACCTCGTAACATTATCCTCTGAACATTCAATTGAAAATATTATATATATGGCATAAGATTAACGAGACTTTCCTGTTGGGTACAAATATTACCATGAAATTCAATTATTTAAAACCTATGTTAGTCGATATGATAATTTCCAAAGAAAATAAACACCGTCTGATATCTCGTCCGTAATATTTTTCTTCCTAAACAAAGCAGAGACTTTTGAGAACACGTGCAAGCGTAGGAATTCCCAGAACATCGACTGCAGTGGAATACCAGTTCACATTGTACTGACGCAGCGGTCATAATATTACAGGAGGGTCTTAAGGAGTGCAAAACGGTGTTACAAGATCTAATGTAACGGTTGTGTTTGGGTGCGAAGAATCTCCTAGAGTATCGATCAGCAGGGTTGTTTGGAAAAAACGTTATCCTGATGTGGTATTACTTCTTATCATTCGGACTGAATTGGAGTAGATCTATTCTGATTTATTTTAAAGCAATACTTGGCAACGAAAAATCCCTATGGGGGGGAGTAATTTTCGTTCTTCCAACCGTGTCATAAGTTTGAGGAAGAGATTTTGCGTGTATCAGCAAGATGGATGCTTGTATTTAAAGTTAGTTTTTTAGTAGTTATTCCCTCTCTTTAGAATAGCATCTTTTTTTTTTTTTTTTACTAAAACGCGTGGAATGATGCTTCCACGTTTCCATGGCAGCAATAGGTTCTGCTTCAATCTACCAAGCAGTCGAGTTGGTGTCGCGATCTCATTACTATACTAAGGTGAGTTCGTTTATTTGTTTTGTCAATTTCTTCTCGTTGTAGAAAGGACTTAACACAATTAGACAGCAAGAAGAAGACACTTTCAGAATCAGTAATTAATTAGTTAAGCTAATTAGGGGTGGTTTCAAACTTAAAATGGAAATGTAATTGCCTGGAGAGCTGTTTTAGCAAAGACCCCCCTTTGTTTTCTTTCAGGAAAAAAGTCAGTAACTGTCTTTTATAAAATGCTTCGTATCACGTTTTTTACGATAGTTTTTCAGCCAGATATGGCGCTTTAGTTCCGTTTTGTGAGACTCAGCAATTTCTCCTTCCTTCATCCCAAGCATGGCTCTGTTAGCATCAGTAACTCCTACAAGCATCTAAATCTTCACAAGGTCAAGGTTAGTTGGCCGCTCATGTACGAAGACGGAAAAGTTTCCCTTTCATAAACACAGGTTTTACCCCCCCCCCCCCCCACACACACACCCAGAAATTTCTTCGGTGAGAAAGATGTTTCCATTTTTGAAATACAGCAATCCCTCGATTAGTGCGTCATTTTTTTCGATACCCAAATTCGATTAGTGCGCCTATCTAAAAATAAATGTTACAGGTTTTTTTAATTTTCGATCTATACATTTTTATGACTAACTATTTTAAAAAATCACTCACCAGGATGAAATAATTTAGTTACCGATTTGAAACATTTTATAAAGTTATTTTTTAATGGCAGACTACATTATTTCCATGTACACTATGTTCCAAATTTACGGCCAAAATTTATGTCGTCTGCTTTATATAACATTTTGTTGATCATATCTCGTGCAATTGTTTTCCTTACTTTTTTATTTTAAATTATTTTCCTAACCTTTAATCACGAGTAAAGGAATTAATAAGCAAATAATAGAAGCGTGAAAATGATTCGAAAAGTAATCTGATTGGAAGAAAAACTTGAAATAATAAAGAAAAACGAACAAGGCGAGTCCAAAGCAAAGATAGCACAAGAACACAAAAATGGATGAATCAACTGCTGAATACAAAGAGAAAGGTAAGGCTGCTTCAAGTTCATCCTGCATGCACTCGAAATCAAAGTATTATAAAGATTGAATTAGAGAGACTTCTTTTTACTTGGATCGAAGATTGTAACCAAAAACGGATCCCGCTAAACACTGGCCTTATTAAATCAAAAGCATTGTCTCTTTGTAACCTTGAAAGAAGGGCTATCAATGATGGAAAAGAAGAATTCCACGTTAGTGCTGGGTGGTTTGAGCGTTTCAAAAAGAGAAATAGCCTACATAATGTTCTAATCGCAGGCGAAGCTGCAAGTGCAGATAAGGAGATATCCAGAGATTTTGAAGAAAATTGTGTAAGAATGGGGAACTATTGTGATCAACAAATATTTAATGTCGATAAAACCGGCCTTTTTTTTGGAAGCGAATGCCTTTCAAGACTTTTCTAGCCAAATCAGAGAAATCTCAGCCTGGTTATAAAGTCGCAAAGTCGAATGAAATTACTGCTAGCAATATGCGAGCCGTTTGGAAGCACATTCTTCTACATGGTGCAAATGATTTTAGAGGCTTTTCAAATGAATCTAAGTTAATTAAATCTCATTCTGAGAAGTTGAGTGATTCCGACCTGTTAAATTTAGATGCACAGCGGGAAGATCCTGAAGAATATGAAGAAAATTTAATCAATGACAAGCCCAAAGTGATTGCACAGAAATAATTTGAAAACATTTTTCGTACAATCGAAGTTTTAAGCAGCAATGCTTAGAGATTGACCCTGGGGAAGAGAGAACCAGTAAAATTTGCAGAAGAGGCAATAGGGCCATACCATCGGTTGTATGAAAAAAAGAAACAGAATGCCCGCCAAACTACGTTAGCTCAATTCTCTGTTAAGAAGCAGAATAATAAATTTATATTCAGAATATGTTTTATTGTGTTTCAGCTTCATGGTTTTCCTTTAACTAGGCCCTGAGACATACCCCAATTCTTTTATAAAAAAAACTTAAGGGTCAAAAAAGAAATCTGAGGAACGAATTATACTTTTTCCCATAGGTTAATATATTCGATTAGTGCGTTTCGATTAATGCGCCTATTTTAAGGAACGCATTAGGCGCACTAATCGAGGGATTGCTGTATAGTTCAGCACGGAATGAAATCAGACATCACATATTTTGTTCCTCTCCTTACACAGTTGGTAATATGATTGGAGTCGAATCGAGAGGACAATTAATGTGTGATAGTCCTAAATGTCGGAGTTTATAACGTTTAGGCTGGTTGTCTAAGACATGCATAAACATTCTTGCGACTGGATTCGAACCCACAGAGCGGAGACATTATCTACTCTGCCAACCTGTCTGGCATTTCTATTGGATGAAACAGTTTGTACTAAAGACAAATATAAATATCCTTTAGTAATAATTATATTACACCGAGATATTTTTCCACTGGTCGTGTACAAATTCCTCACGAGTAATTTAAATATTTGCATAAAATCGTTAAAACAATATTTTTTTATTGAAATATTTAAGATGTTTTCCTTAAAAACCTAAATGAGAAAAAAACTATAGGTGGCGTTATTTTTAAGACCAGCTGGTGTAAAAGTTGGTCTGGTTAGCTGAGTGGGTAGCGTATCCACTCTCCAGTCAACACTGCAGGGTAGGGATATTTGTAAATGTCTTGAGGTGTGATTCATGTAAAAATATAAAAAACGTTTCGCAGTGCAATATAGCCAAAACATGGCAGATTTCTAAATATCTATTATGCATATCTTCTGGCGAAATTTGGGATTACGTTAAACCTTTCGCGTGAAAAAATGCATTTTAATTACATTTCTAGTGGCGAGTGGGACCACCTGAATTAAAGCTATTATCCTTCGGGAAATGCTTTCAACCAATTTATGATACTTCGCAACAGGAATATTCTTCCTATCCTCGCGTAAAGCTACCCCTTCCCCCTTGCTGATGATAGCTGCTGTGGTTTGGAGCGATTTCGGCCATCTAATTCGTTTAGCCGCATAATCGAACACTTCAACGTTGTTTTGTGGAAACCAGCCTCGGACACGCAGTGCAATATGACATGGAGCACTGTCCTGCTGAAGCATGCAAGGGCTTACTGCTAAAGTACTTCCACATCGTTGGAAGCATGAAGTTGTCCAGGTAGCCATTAGAGGTCATTGTTTTGGGCACGACCACCAATGGACCAAGTCCCACCCAACTGAAACACCCCCCATACCATGCCGCGCCTCCACCAAACGTGATAGTTGAAATGAGACAGTCCTGCCGGAACCGTTCCGCTGGTAATCTCCAAATCCAAACACGACCATCAGAATGAAACATTTGGAAACGTGATTCGTCGCTCCACGGACTCTTTTCCAATCATCTAAGGTCCAGGAACGATGTGAAAGACCAATCCAAACGTTGTTTGGCGTTGAAAGCGCATGATGATGTGCTGCTTGTTCGCAGCACCTCTGGTGTGGTAACCTCTGCGGAGAGTTCTAGGGCTGACTGGGCTGTCTCTGGACATTATCCAGGTTTACTGCAAGGTCCGCAGTCAACCAGATGACATTTGAGATGCTTGAATATTCAGAGACGGAGCTCGTCAATCTCAGTCAGTGAGTGTCGCTGGCCTCCCAGGACGTTTTCCTGCTGTGGTAGCACCATCAATTTTCCATCCACAAATTGCATAAGCAACAGTGGATTTCGGCATACTGAGACGGATAGCAAAGTCACGGACAGAAAGACCACTGATGTGACACCCACCTACCATCCCATGTTGGACGTCTGTCAGTTCAGCTGAACGTGACATCTTGACATCGAGTAGAGTGCGAAACATGCAGCCCTTCCCACCTTTTATTACATAACTTACGTAGACACTCCCTGAATATTTGCACGTGGTAGGATCCGAAGTCTGCATGGCACGTAAGGAGTCCAAATACGTTTGTCAAGATAGTGTATATATCCTTACAGCAAAATTAGAAATATGTTCAATAAATTTACAAAATTAGGTCTGTAATATTATCTTTAAAGATTCATTTTACACTCTCATTTGGGAATATTTTCCTGAGAAAGTGCTGAGGATGTATACGCGTAAAATAGAAAGATTTTGAAGCTGGAATGTCAACGTAATTGGCATATTACTGATGGCGTATAAGAAGGGATAATTCCTGATGCGTCACAAGAGAAAGGACTGAAGAACGGTCATTTAAAAACAAGCAGAAAAAAGAATTTAACAAAGACTGAATAAACCTTTACTAGTATATAAGAATTCTTTCATTTTCTTATGATTTCAATTTAGTTTTATTCACTATTTAATAAAATAACGTTTTGGACAATAGGCTAAAATACTGGCAAAATAAAATGTACCTTTTATATACAGTATATTCTGTATATAATATAGAGCAACGTGCATTATTTGTGTACACATTTGGTCTCCGTTCGGAAGGGAAAAAGAAGCCGTGGAAAGGTTGCAAAGAAGATGATCCATCGGGATTATGGAATGTAGATTATGGGGCCAAGTTAAGAGCAGGTGGGAGGACTGCACACACTGGCAAACAGGAGAAAGAGCGAGGGATATGATAGAAGTGTATAAACTTCTGAAAGAGGATACCGGCTGATGGAATTTTTCATAATATGGATGGTGGAGGAGAGGACAACATAAGGAACATCCGTGGGAAATGTGTACGAGTACAGTTAAGAAAGGAGTGAGACTAAATTTTTCTCTCATAGAATGGTGAGTGAGTGGAAGAGTTTGCCTGTTGAAGTAGAAAGCTTCATACACATATGGTGTGAGTGAGTTTACGAGAAGGTATGACAGCTGGGGTGAGTGATCTACGGTCTTCCTCAGTGAGTCACGAGTGGCCTCTGATGATGACAATGTTCCAGTTTGTAAAAAATCTTTACGTGATCCTTAAAATTGGATAACATTTTTAAAATCGGTTTAGTAAACTTATGGGTAGTAAATTATTCAAATACAAAAACCCACTCAATAGCTTTAGATTTATAAACGTGTGTTACTGCACTATAGAAGCTGTTTTACGTTAGAGTAGTTTTACGTGGGATTTTCTTAAAAATTATTTTTCTATATGAAGGTTCGAATATTTTAGTGTATTAAAATCTAGCAGCTAAATGTTACATGTATAATACGCAGTGTTCTATATTTTTAGCCAGTAATTGTAATGCTAGCAAAATCAACTTGCAAAAACTCCTCATCCCCTTTGTTCTTGTTATTTTTTTCAACCAAGATATATATGCATGCTTTTTGACTAAGAAGCGTTGCGTTTCACTCTCCTTTTCATCAAATGTCTCAAAGGAATTTATGTAAATTAAAGAGTCATCTGAAAGACGACTGCCGTCTTACTTTTGAAATCATAAACATAGCTAAACAAAAACGAACACTACGTCGCTAGATGAAAAAGAAAACTTATGTAGTACAACCCGACATTATAAAGAATTGCATTAATGGTTCCGAACAAAGTGGGAACATCATAGAAAAATTGTGGAAATCTGCCGTGAAAAAAAAAAAAAAAAAAAAATGAAAGTACAATAGATGTCATATGCAACGTGCATTTCTGTAGGAATATAAAGATTAAAAAAAAAAAAAAACCGAAGTAAGAGAGAGAGAGAGAGAGATCTAAATGTACAATGTCCTTCGTTTTCTTTTACAAAAATGAATTCTTGACTATTTTTATTTTATTTTTCCAAAGCACTTGAACACTGGATTTGCAACACCAGAAAGATACATTCTTTTGATTTTTATTCCGGCATCTTATTTACGATACTGAACTTTCTTTCAAAGGAGAGAGAGAGAGAGAGAAAGAGAGAGTGTAGTTGCATAAATATTCTCTCGAAATATCAAATCTCGGGTGCACACAAACATCTCTAATGTACCGTATTCTTACCAAGAAGTACTCTTTCTAAACTCGAAGAAAAGCCTTGTAAGGAGTTAGGCGAAGGAACCTTCATCTCGATTCTGACAGTAAAGGTCTCGTTGCTATGCTATGTTTGTATAAAATACTATCTAAGTACATGCTTGAAAAGATGGAAGCCACTATAATGAGACCTTGCCGGAGGTAGTATAATAACTAGAATTTGCAATGGCACGACTCTCTCTGTGGTTGAACAATTTATTGTTGCTTCTATCTATAGTATGTATGCGTAAAAACATCGCATTGTTTTCGTTGAATAAATAAATGATTCCTGTTTGACTAGCCCGAGCATTCTCGATGCTCAGGATCAGGTGGGCTTCCTATTAGTAAGCGAACAAGATACCGTGTCTCCTCCTTAGAGAGCAATTTTTTTTAGTGAAAGAAAAATTTCGTGTAATATTAAATGCAGCTGCAAATTGAAAAAAAAAAATAAATATTTTTCGTTGCGATTAATGTTTTATATTTACAACTCTGAAATTGAAATTCACTGTCATCGGAATTTTTGTTTTGTGGATACTTTAAACATATCGGCAAATGTTCGGCATATAATTTGTCTAAAATTTCATTGTAAGGATTTTCATTTTAATAAGATTCTTGTGAGTTTTATTCATTGATTCAGTACTTTCTATGAAATATAACTATTCGTAGAAACGTCAGTGGGAAACTAAACAAAATACCATGTGCACATTGACATTAAATAAATAAATAAATAATAATGGTCACGCTATGCAAAATAACTCAGTGACGTCATAGCCAATAGATGCGACTGAAAATGAAAGCGCGTGTATGATTTATAAACTAGCAACAATGGAAAATACAAAAGTAAAATTTGTTTTTCCTCTGGGAGAGTGCTGTGAGCGAAATATGCTGAAAGTTAAATCTGCTACCAGGATGTAAAGGAATGGGATTCTGTGGTCATATTTTAATCATTAACAAAGTTTCGCTGCTGAAGTTTTGTTTACAACAATCGCTTGCGTGTTATGGTCGTAGAACTTGTAGCTAAGTCGTCTTGGGCGTGAATTAAAAGCTGGAAAATAGCAGACGTACCATTAAAAATCAATTTATAATTGTAAGTACAATTCTGGGGAATTACAGGATATTTAATGTGGAATTATGGAATTACAGGATGGCACCGAAATGATAGTTACCATATCCTTTAGATTTTGGACATGGTGTAACTCTCATTTCGGTGAGTAACTGCTTATTGTGTATAAGCATGAGAGAACCAATTTACGAATGGTATGAATAGATTGTAATTACGATAAAGCAACTAAAGCTACGAGGGTAATGTATATTATGTAAGATAAACTCGGCCGCCTGAGATCGGTTAACTTACCTTCATCTGTAAAGCCCTTTAAAAATTCCTCGCGTCCGCTTAGAATTCGAATCCAGGTCCTTTCAGTTGAAAGATTTACAGCTCAAACCTGCCTAGCACACCTATGCTAGGCAGGTTTGAGCGGTAAATCGCTTAATAAAACATATTTTAGAATTTTGTTTTTAAATATTCTCTATTTCTATTGATAAAATATACTAAAATAATAAAGTGTTGCATTTTCTGAATCATATGTTGCCCTGTGATGGATCGATAGAAGCAGATTGGTTGTTTCACCATCCTTGTTCAGTTGGCCCAGCAGACACGGATTTTTACTTAAGGTGTAGTTTGCTAAACAAAATTAGGTTTGTTGAGAGAAAGACGTATGATATGAATGCATGTTAAAAAGTCACTGAATGGCAAATGTGGGGAGGGGAGAGAAAGGTGATCAACAAAGTGGAAAATCGGACTGCATGTTCACGAATCTATTATCACAAGACTGAAAAGAATGCAGTAACCGCACAAAACCTTAAAGAAATTTTCTTAAATTAAGAATTAAATTAAGTAAATTAAATTTCTAATTTGTTAAATTCATTTTTCAATTTTTGAAAGGAAACACTCTCAGAATCTCTGAGAGTCCTCAGAATAGCTAGTCCGATGAATGTGAATGGTCTCTGAGAACCATCAGTTATAACAATAACATTTGTTATTGTTATAACTGATGGTTCATCAGTTATAACTGATGATGCCATCAGTTATAACATTGTTATAACTGATGGCAGTTATAACAATGTTATAACTGCCATCTCACTTATAACATTGTTATAACTGAGATGGCATCTGTCAAGATAGTAAAACCTAAACTGGAGAAACAAGGTTTTTAATAGGAAGGTAGCAACGAATTCAGGAGGTCAAGTTTCGGTTTTTTTATGATTACCCTACACATGAAAGGTCACAAGACTTATAACATTACCGTTCTACGTAAGGGAAAGTGATTAAGGAGAAAATGTAGCCTGTTGATATGTTTCTTAAAGAGTGGGAGGTTAACTGATGTGAAGTTAGTTCGGTGTGTTCAAAGCTGGACAGTGTATGGGCGCTCTAGTTATTCTATGGTTAGAAGAAAGTGGAGGAATGGAAGCCAATTCGGAGAAATGCCCATGAAAGTACTCATAGAAGAGGAGGCACCGAAACAGAGGGCATATGATAGTGGCTCAAGGGAGTCTGTGAGGGAAAGGTCGTCAATAAAGCGGGTCACCCTCTTCTGAATATTATCAAGAATATTTAGAGAGGTCCTACCCGAAATGTGGGAACAGCAGTTCAAAGTTGGATGGATTTGAGACTTATAAGTGTTAGGAGTCGAGAGGAAGAGAAGTAATGCTAAGAATGGAAAAGAACACCAAGCTTTTTAGAGGCGAAGAAGGCTACTTATGTAATATATTTGTGCCGGTATAAACTGGATGTGACAGTCAACAGAGAAGAGAAAATTGATCTTGAAACGAAACTGGAACATTATAAAAAAGTGGGGGGAAGCAGGATTTTTCTTGCGAATAATAAGGCAGGCAGGAACTTTTTTGGCATGAAAACTAACAAAGTTGTCTTCACCCAGTTGAAGATGTTGAGGAGGTCAGTGGTTAAGTCACTGATTATGGAAGATCTTTAGGCATCTCACAATGGAGTACTATAGGATTTCTCGAATGAGGAAGAGGAATGTTATCCGCGAAGCCGTGAATAGGATTTGAAGTCAGAGAAGGAGGTCGTTGATGTAAATGAGGAAGAGTGTAGGTGAATGCACATAACTCTGCGGTACTCCAGCACTGGTGGAGAAATCTGATGAGAGGACGGCATCCACCATGACACACAATGGGGAAGCTGGTTGTTCCAGTCACAGAGTGTAGGAGGGAAGCCATAAGATGACAGCTTGTTCAGGAAGCCTCGGTGCCAGATACGATCGAATGTCTTTGAAATATCTAGAGCGATAACATGGATTTCTCTAAATCATTCCATGGCCTGAGTCCAAAGGTAGGTTCAGATTAGTTAGGAGGTCAGCTGTACAACGAGAATGGCGGAATCCATTTTAGTGATCGCTAATTAACTGGTGAGTCTACACGTAAGGAAGTTGGTTGTTGATAACCCTCTTCATCACCTTTGAAATGACTGAGGTGACAGTAATGAGTCGATAGTTGGATGGCTGACTTTTTTCTCCCTTTATGAATATAGGCTGGATATGGGCTTGCTAGCATTTTGAATAGATACCAGTAGATTATGATAGTTTATGTAGGTGAAACAGGTGGGTGTTAATTCTGCAGCACACAACTGGAGGAATGCCATCTGGCCGGGAGCCTTGCTAGTATGAAGAAGTTCAGAGGAGGCATGCAGTGGACAGTTTCTGGAAGTACGGGAGGTGATTTGCTTTGACAGTCCAGGCAAGAGTTGGGTGTGGGGGGGGAGAATGATGCAAAGAGATCTGCCTTTTCCTTTGGTGAGGAGAGGTTATCATGGTGCTCAGGATGCAAAAGTGAGGTGAAAACAGCGAAGGGAAGAAGTTACGCCCAACAGACTTAGCAAGGGACCATTAGGCTTGATTGCCAGTTGAGCAGGAGGCATGTTTATTACATTTCAAGTCTGCTTTGGAATCGATTATAACTTTTTTGCACTTGTTTTGTAATCTGAATGAGAACCTGGAGTTTTTAAATTAAGCCATTGAACATAACCTGCATTTTTATGATGGACTGCAGAGGCATATTTTTGAGAAAGGGCTTAAATACAGGTCAGTGGTTTGGAGTC
This sequence comes from Typopeltis vanoorti, assembly GCF_054136105.1. Classification (NCBI taxonomy): domain Eukaryota; kingdom Metazoa; phylum Arthropoda; class Arachnida; order Uropygi; family Thelyphonidae; genus Typopeltis; species Typopeltis vanoorti. Next base: position 57,364,857 of record NC_143557.1, on the reverse strand, counting down.
GAGTGGGAAATGAAGACTTACGTTCCAACAAGGATTACACTGCTTGGAAAGAAGTCAGCGGACACCCCCACCTCCATGGGCAAGGTGCATCGTGCATGTAACGAGTCATGTTTGTAGCCGGTATAAATTGGAGGAATATGATGCTCCCAAGTCAGTGCCACTGTGTCTGTGTGAAATTGCTGTGAGAAGAGAACCGATGGAGTTTGAAAGAGGTGTTGTGATAGGATGCTATGTTGCAGGCCTATGTGTTCGTCAATTTGTTGACAAATTGGGCCATTCCAGGTCAACAATTAGTGATGCTATGCTGAGATAGAAGGGCAGGAATTAACTGCAGTGGACGAACCACCACGATCACCGAACGTGATCGTAGGGTGCTATGAAGTTATATAAAAACCACCATTCGTCGACTGACATGTTGAATGCGGGGTTCCTGGCGCATCGACTGGAACACAAATCTGCACGAAAACATTCAGAACTGAGGATCACAACATGGGTTTCCATAGCAGGACCGTAATATGCAAGCCCACATTACCTGAACCAACATGCAGTGTTGTCTTCAGTGATGCAAAGAGCGTGTACAGCGGAACGTGGAAGCTTGGACAGCTGTGTTATGGAACGACGAATCACGCTAAACCCTCTATCGAGCAGATAGATAGGTGTGTGTGTGTGTGCGTGTGTGTGTGTGTGTGTGTGTGTGTGTGTGTGTGGCGGATGTCCGGCGAACGTCTATTACCAGAACCCCAACTATGAAATTTGGAGATGGCGTTGTGATTTTATGGTCCTGGTTTGACCTCCGACCCTCTATTTCAGGTGACATTGGTCTCTTTCAGCAAGCTAGTGCATCAGTCATAGGGCTGCTTCTGTAACTGCGTGGTTTGTGGATATGAACGTCACCACACTTGACTGGCCTCCACAGAGGATCTCAACAGCATTGAACATCTGTGGGAAGATCTGGAGCATTGGGTGAGGTGAAGAGACGTCCTCCCCGAAACTATCTGGTACCGCATTAATGAGTATAGGAAGAATGGTCTCTAATTCCCTTTGATCACTATCGTGCGCTTCGGGAAAGTATGCTCCGTACAGTTGTTGCACTCATCGCAGCGAAAGGTTGTCCTACATCTTATTAAGGTGGGCGCCATGGCTGTTTGTTCCTCACACTATGGCGTCCGTTGACTTCTTTCCAAGAAGTGTATATGCGTGTTCTCTGACTTATCTGGCTACTTTTTTATATGAACAAATGCAACGTTCTTCGTTCACTTATTATTATTGTTAGCCTTCAACTAAGAAAGGCAAGTCCATCTGGGGTCCATAGCATGAACGCAACAAAGTACCAAAATTCGTATTCATACCTGGATGCGTACGTTATCTGATACCAGATGTGTTCAAGGTTAGTTTTATATTTCTAAATGGAAAATAGATCTCTCCTGAACCACAGCCGCTAACTGAAACCAACTAACACTCAATGGGGGGGGGGGAACAAAAAAAAAAGAGCTGACAGTACACCTAACTAGTAACTACTGTGGCCAATCAAACTGATACGCGTACTACGATATTCACGATCCGTAATATAAGTTGGAACGAACTCCATAGTTCAGTCGGTATAGTCTGGTCTCTTTCGACTAAAGGCGAGTTAGTTAGTCTCATACGGGGATAAGTTTTTTTTTTTCGCCCAGAAACTCGCGTGTTTCGTTTCCCAGAACAGGCGAACCAATCCCGTGAAGACACACTGATTTACAGCCATGAATTTGCAACAGTGTGGAAGAGATGGGGTCCTCACCGCATGTCGTAACCCCAGCAGTTAATCATGAGTCAAATTACGGTACTCAACCTCCTAGATAGATTTCCATTCAAGTGCCATCTCCTAAATTGGCAGGTGTATAATTACTCGGCTTATCTTCTTCCTATAATTCATTCTCCCATTTCATTTTTTTAAAATCAAGTCTTTCAAATTTAAATAAAAAATGTAACAGAGCCCGATTTAACTCATTGCAGTAAACTCCTACCATCTATCTATCTTTCTGCATGCACTCAATGAAGTTTTAAACCGATTAAATCTCCTCTCCATCTCTTGCTAGATAAATTCATGAGATTACAACTCACCAAATCGCTTTTAATAACTATCACGATGTAATCCTTCTACGCACTTAGTCAAACTTCTCTGAGTATCCTCGATTTTCTGGACATTCATTAAACTCTTCGGTGAGCCAAGCAGGGAGCCATAATCCAGCATTGGCCTGACTAATGGCTTGTATAACAAAAGAATGGTATCATCAGTTTCTTTTTCCCACGAGTAAAGCGTCTTTTAATTTAGTTTGCAGTTTGCTGAGCTTTAGTTGTCTTACCCATATGATTCCTGAACTTTAATCCCTCATCGATCAAAATATCAAAGATCTTTATATTCATTCACGTTTTTTTCTGAAGTCTGTCCATTCAGAAAAATTAAAATTAAAATTAAAAGTTTGTAACTTCTTACAAACTTTCATAAGCATGCATTATTAAATTATAAACCCCACTTCACTGTTTACACTTCGGGTCGTTTAAATTTGTTCCTATAAATAAACTTAGATTATCTGAATAATCGACTGTCTTTCCAGACTTTAAAACATTAGCAGAGAGTTATTTATTACCTTGTTTTGTAATTGTTTGCAAAAGCAAGGAAAACAAGAAAGAAAAAACAAGTTGGAAACAGTCTTGATGTGTTTTCAAAACAAAGAGTTTAATTTAAAAAAAAAACTTTTATTAAAAAAGGATGAAGTCATCTCAAAATGAAAGAAGACTTCTGAATCATATGCACTAGTGTGCACACTGAATCATATGCATTATTGACACTAGTGCTCACCAGCCACTAGTGTCGATATTTAGAAATGGTATCTGGGGTATTTTTTTAAAAGTAGCAATTTCATCTACAAATATGATATAAGCAGGTGGCACAATTAATAACAGGGGTGATTTATGTATGATATAATCCGGCAAAGGAAATATTCAAATCCTACAAAAACTGCTAAGCCTACATACAACTATCTTAGCCGAAATTTTTCAAATGTCAACTTCTCTAAGGATGGACACGCGGGTACCAGGAGTCTATAGCTAAAACTTGAAATCAAAAAAAAAAAAAGCCTTTAATTTTCTTGAAACTTCTTGAGAATTTTTTTGTGTGTACACAAAACAGCAAATGACTAAACAGAACAAAAACAGAATGAGGTGAAAGCATGCTGGTTATTATTGCCTAAGGGAGAGAGAAAGAAAGGTAGTAGTATGGATTGCCTGCAGCTGACGCAATAGAAAAGCCATTAGATATTGTTGGAGGCCAGTCGACTACGATATAAAGGAAAATATATTGAAGTCCTCCCAACTGTTTCATCAGTTGGGAAAAAATCTTTATTTGGCCTTTAATCTAAAAGTATTAAGGAAACCGCAAAGTTTAATGGAACAGAGATGTCCCATTAAACAAGTATTTTCAAACAAACCGCTTAAGAGATATCTCTGAGGATACTAACATGGCTAAAAGGATCTTAGATAGGAAGTCTCTGCTTCGTTGAATGTAGAAATGTAAAGGATTAAAACCTCTCTAAGAAACCGAATGTTTTTGTTTTTTTTTTGAACGAAATATTCCCCAAACAACATTCAGCTATCGGGGGAAATCAAGATTTCCATCACATCTTTCAGGTCAAATTGCATTTACGTCCAAGCAGAGAATGTTGTTTTAACGTAGTTTTTCTCAAATTTAACTTTTTTTTCCTTCCCCAAAATCCCATATTCCCCCAAAGAGTTACAAAAGTTTGCTTCTTCCTATTTAATTTTTCTTTTAAAAGGCTATTCAGAATTGCAAATCACAATAGTTTGACGAAAACGGGCAATTTATAGCTGGCAGCTGCCTTCAACGCCTATTAATTATTTCCTTTTTTTTAACAAGATGACATCGAGGGAGCGATCGTAGTAATTATATTTATTAAACCGTCATAGGGCTTCATTGTAAATATGATAATTCCTAAGATTAGATAGATACTTGAGTTTCTTGTCCACACATTTTACGTAAATCAGTTTTTAAAAAATGTCTTTTATTTCTTGAAAAATGAACCGAAAGAGTGTTTAGTTATTCACGTGGTTATCAAAAATATTTTGTGAAACTCGTAGGAATAAACGAAGTACACGTATCGATCCTTAAATATTTCGTTGCAGCAAAGAATAAGCAGAATATCAATAAAGAACAAAATAAACCGAATAGCGATGCATGGAAATCAAAGTAATCCATCCATTGGTACTGAGATTTCCAAGACTTATGCAAATAGTTTGTCGTTCCTTGTTTTCAAAGAATTTTATTTGGTGAGGAGACGCAGCAATATATTAATAATGCCTGTCAAGGAGAATTGCTTCAGGAAAGTGTTTGCTTTTCATTTCGGATGATTATAGCCCTCCCAATGCATTTAACCTATCTTGAAGTCACGTGGAGTAGGCTGCAAGATCCAATAACAAAAACCTTTTACTAAAAGACATTCACAAGAATTTAAGTAGAATTTTATTGCTCATATCCTTGTTTATAGGCTCTTCGTTCGGTCATTACTTTTATGTAAAATAAAAATAACGAAGCATTTTCTCATAAATAAAAAAAAAGATATTATTTTGACTTTGAATGGCTGAGGCAATGTCTAGCTTCACCTCTTTCCTTCAAAATAAGTTTTTTTTGGCGTTATGTATCATCATATTTATGACACGTTCATGATTTTCTGAGGATTCCGAAAAAAACCAGTTCTCGTTTTTAAACACGAGAATTGGCTCGTGTTTAAAAAATAATAAATATAAAATATCCAACGCTTTTTTATTTCCCAAAAGGAATAGGCAGAGCTCATTTATTCCTATCTTTTAGAAATCAGTGGGCAACCGGTCTTCGCTGTTAACCATCACCACTACCTGAGTTCGGCTATTTCGTGATTTCAAGGCATCGGGAGACAGAATGGCAGACAACTACCGCCTCCTCGTGTTCTTAACTGTAATGTTTACCCGCATCACAGAAAAATCTGAGATGCAAGTTAAAAATCCTAGTTTCTGGAGATATCTTCCTGTCCGTGCCGGAGATCGACTGGCACGAATCGAACCTATAACGGGGTTTCTCCTTGCGATCTTCTTGAAACTAAAAAAAAAGTTTCAAGAAGGTTATACATGTACCTGATCCCGTATTACTTTGGAATAAAATATCTCTGTGTGGGGAATTCCCTCCAACGAAAGGATGTAAAAAACCTTTAACTGTAATCATATTTTCTTCGCATGAAGTTCGGACGTAGCCTGAGAGCCTTAATGTGAAAAACGTGAAATCCTCAAAAGATCGAAAAAAAAATGGGTGCATGGATGCAATGAACAAAACAAATCATCTGCAAGGACAGACGAGGGAGGAGGGCAAACCCCGTTGTGTTTTCGCAGCCCGAGGTCACCCCCCCCTCAAGCTCCAGGTTTTCTACCTGAGCTCCTTTCTATTCAGGCTGCAATATTTTCTCAATCAGAAAATCCAGATATTACCTTGGAGAACAATTCCCCAGATTTCTTAAAAAAGCATTGAGAAGTTCATTGTAAGTTCCGATGTTCCATGAACTACAATGCAAATTATACCATAACATTGTTAGTCGGATTCGCCCATGCGCGCGTTCCCTTATGCAAATAGGAATCTAGAATTGCAGATTACAAGATTTTTAGATTCAAAAGTCAAATGATTAATCCGTTTTTCGTCTTTCACAATCACTTTTATCACTAGAAATTGTTTATCAAACAGTTTCCATTACAAACTGCAAAGAAAGAATCTAGTAGGTTGGGATTATTATTATTACTGTATCGGCACCTCCATGGAGTTCGAAAACTTATCGCGGGAAACCCAATCTATCATACTTCTCACTGAACCCATTAACAGAAAAAAAGCACTCACAACTGACTCTGGCAGCCCATTCCACTCATTCACAACTCTCAAAGTGAAAAATCTATCCCTCACGCTCCTACTAACCATACTTTTACTCAACTTCCAGGGATGATCTCTTGATCCCCCTCCCCTCTATCTAAGTGCCGAAAAATTTACCTTGCATCAAGCCTATAAATCCTTTAAGCAGCTTAAATGTTTCTATCATATCTCCTCTTTTTCTCTTATCAACCAACTTCTGCAATCCACACACCTTCAAACCATCCTCATAGAGAACATTCCACAGGCCACTCACCATCTTGGTCACTCGTCTATGAATCCTCTCCACCGCTTCCTCATCCCAAAGAAACGCAGGGGACCAGACTTGAGCACAGTAATCCAGATGTGGGCGTATCAAGGCCTTTTAAAGAGGAATAACAACTTCCTTATCTCTACTTGTTAATGTGTTCTTCAATAGCCAAGTAATCTTATGGGCTACCTTAGCAATATGTCCTCTAAACTTTAACTATCTGTTTACCACCATCCCTAAATCACCAGCTTCATCTGTTTCCTCGAGTACAGTGCCATCAATGTGATAAATGGCTTGTAATCTGCTTATCCCAAAGTGCATAACTTTACATTTCTCGAAATTAAAACTGACGCCCATTAACTTTTGCCCATACTGACAGCCTATTTAAATCTTCCTGTACGCTCTCTACATCCGTTGATTAACTATTACTGTACCTAATTAAATCATCAGCAAAACAGCTGAATATTTCCTTTCAGGTTATTTCTTATATAATTTATATAATAAATATAATTTATAACTTGTACATAAATTAACAAGTTAAACAGCAATGGTCTCAGCGCTGAACCTTGTGGCACACCACCAGTCACCTGCTTTCGCCTCGATTCTGCATCTCCGTATACCACTTTTTGATATCTGTCCAGCAGCCACTCTCTTCTTCACTTAACCAGTGTTGCATCCATCCCCATTTGTTCTAATTTTCATAACAGAGTCCCATGTGGTATTCTGTCAAATGCCTTTGCAAAATCATCGTGTAGCCATTTCCGTTTTCCAACTCAGCTGATCTCTATTATAAAAACTTAGTAAATTACTAAGGCATGACCGACCCTTCACAAAGCCATGTTGACCCTCACACAGTATCGTATTTTTATGTACCCATTCTTTTTGAATTCTCTTTTTGACCAATTTTTCCAGTACTTTTACCACCACGCCTGAGATAGCGATTGGTCTATAATTTACTATTACAGTCTTAGAGCCTCCCTTATGCAAAGGAATTGATTACTTTGTCCTCTTTCCCACCAGGGCTGAGATTTAAATTAAATAGCCTAGTCAGAGGAATTGACAGTTCCCTTGCACATTCCCACAAAACCCTAGCTGATATCCCATCTAATCCCACAGTTGTATTATTTACATTGAGGTTCAGTAATGTCCCAAGAACCCCCGATTCATCCACCTCTGTTCCCAGCATTAACCCCACTTATATGATATACTCTTGCAAAGTGGTCTCAGGGATCTCAGGATTGAGGCAGTCATAATACCGAAACTATGTATGCAATCCAATAGTGAGAAAAGTTATTATTAAAACCTGAATAAATGTATGATCAGAAAATATTTTTTTAAAATTGACTGTCATACGTTTTCTGGGAATGGATTAGTTCCTTTAAATTTCACAATGCTGCGTTAAACAAAAAAGTGGGGGGGGGGCATATAAATTATTCTGGATTCAGTGTTGTACATAGAATTTCTAGATCTAATTTTACTTTTAGTGAACATAAACACAGTCCCAACTAATAGGCTAATCCCGTTGGATGTTTGTGAAATTCTTGCGCATTAGATGATTTTTATCTCTCGGTGTGAGACTACTGAACGATGAACATCTCTTACTGGTAGTCCACCGTGGCTCTGAAGAGTTACTAGATTATCTAACCCTTATCTCACTCAGCTCACTAATATGTTATGGGATTTGTGTAATCTGCATGTGCTAATCTTCCGTACGTTGTCGATAAAAAGCTGTTGCTAGCTTTCCAAATCAAGTGCAAACACAACGTTAGATGATTATTCGGTTTAAAGTAGAAATGATACTTGTACTTTTCCCTAACAGTGTACACATCAACCAATTCCACCGTTGTGTTGTGTTTGTTTCCAAATTCTGTTCCAACTCTGATGCTGCTTTGTAGAATTCTTTTGTCCCTTGGAATTCCTTTTAACCTTCTCGGTGAATTGAAGGTTGTTCTCTGAAAGCAGCTTTAATTTAAACCCGAACGAATAAAGGCTTGCATGTAGGGCGACCATCTTCGCAGTTAATTCTAACGAACGTCCCTTTTTCTTTCATTTCACTCGAAGCGAACCCGACCTTATTTCTTTGACTCCTGAAATTAGCTGCTTAAATATTTATAGCATTTCGTGTCATCTTCGGCAACTTCTCGAAACACCGTCCAATTCCCTATACGCTTTCAATTCGATCGCTGCTTCTGAAGGTCGTTATACGCGTTTTATCGCAAGCTGTTCTTCAACACTTTCGTTCCTTTGAGACCATCTTATCCGCACTTCTTGTCTCAACAAGGATTTTTTTAACCTTTCTCTAGGGTATTTGAAATTGACCAACAACGTGAGATAAAAGAAGGATCTTTGTTTGATCATAAAGTGGTTTACGATATAAAACACCACCAGACCATCCCCCTCCCTCCCCCAAGTCACTCCTCTTTTTACCTCTGGCGATAAGTTACTTTAAACAAAGTTATTTTTATTTCTGATTTCCATAATAAAAAATCAAGTACGTGACCTTTGGACCTAACACCTCTGCGGGGGATATATTCATCTATTCCCCCCCCCATCCCCTTGGCTCCCATCGCTGATATTTACCCTTAAATTTTGAGAGAGAAAACTTCGAAAAGAACTGTATATTTAATAAAATCTCTGTTACCGCGGCCACTCTGGAAGTACTTATACTTAACTTGTGAGGTTGGAAGCTTTTAAATAATAAATGAAATAAAAAATGCAACAGAAGTCGACGCAGTCCTTTAATATAAAACTACACTGCACTTGGAGGGTTTAACGATCCGCGCATGGACAAAAACAAAAACGAACGTAGCGCTCCTCAGTAAAATTATTAAATATTTCATTCGAACCATCTTGTAAAGGAAGGTGGAAGAGAGAGATGGGGATCTAGTGTACTATACGTTTACAAACTTTCGTGGGTGGGGGGATCACATAAAAATCATTAGAATGTTGTAGTTCAACATGCAAATAACAGAATGTGTGGACCGTGTTCTCAATAGCTGGAGACGGTTGACAACAACACACAATGGAAGTCACTAGGGTGGACATGAGTGTAAATTTATACACTGAAATATAATAGTTGATTTATGTATAATTAGTATTTATTTGAATCATCAAATGTATTCAGAGTTAATTGTTGGCACCATCCTTTTTAACTTCAACTATTTGGGTTTTTTTTCATGTTTTTTAAATCAAGGTATGAGCTATAATTGTAGGTCTAAAAGCTTAGCAAAGACCTGTGAGTTGGTGCTGGGAGAAGTTCGTGTTCGAGGCTGAATTAATGCTTCCAATATTTCATCTCAGTCACTGAGACATCGTCAGGGATTACAATATCAGACTTGTAACACACACACACACACACACACACACACACACACACACACACACACAGTGAAACACGTGGACGAAAGATTAGAGTCCTAACTTTTCATCACTCCTTCTCGTCTTCCTTCACACCACATCTTATCTAATGGTGAGAGTTACCACAGCATTAAAAAAAAAAAAAGATATAAAAACATAGCCAAAATCTTAAAGAAAGACAATTTCTGAACGGCTTTCAAGCCCCACTGAAAGCTTGCTCTCCTCATACGTTTTACTAAAGATCATCTTCCTCCTCTCCCTGTGCCTTTGGGTGTGTTAAAGAGCCTTGTTCTTGCAAGTTAGCCTACTATAGACAGACAGGAAGATCAGCCAAAGAACACAAAAAATGCATCTGCAGTCATGACTTTGGTCAATCGGGCCTTGCGGACAATGCTTTAAATACATATGTTGGGAAAAGACCACCATTGCAGTCAAGTTAAAAGAGAAAGACTATTTTTGGAATCTGCAGCTGTTCTCAAAAATCAACCTAATCTAAATAAACAAGGTTGCCTTAAACTTCCCAAAATATGGAAAACACTAATACTTCGAAATCCCAGTTAACATCCTAGGCCGCCAACAGGTACCCTACGGAGGGCGACCCACCTAGTTAAGATTGTCTTTCGTTTCAGTTAGTTTCATATTGCCTTTGTGTGCGTGCGTATGTGTGTTACAAGTCGCATATTGTAATCCCTGACGATATCTCAGTTACTGAAATGAAATATTGGAAGAATTAAATAATATTTTAAACCTTTCTTAGTGCTGTTTCCCTCCATTGAGCCTCGAACATAAATGACCTGTGGGTCATTTATTACTTTGGCTTTTACTGTCATTGCGGATAAACTAAGGAGCTAGTCATGTGACATAAGAAAGTGAAAGAGGGACTTGTTTTGAGGATAAGGGTTTAAGATAGGTACGGATTTCACCTACCTTCTCTCTCTCTCTCTAAATACTTTGCATTCTTTTTGTACATAAAAAGAATTAAAACATAAATTTTCTGCATTAAATTTTGGTGAATGAAACTTTTTTTTTTTTTTTTTAAGGAATAGAGCGCGCATCGTTCTGCGCAACTGTGGTAGGTTAGCTGTGTCGGTTCTTTGTATGTAGGATTCCTCTGCGACTACTAAAGAGTACGGACTCACCGATAAGGGTTTTAGTGAGCTTTTCTCTGTGCCGATTTCGTTCATCGGAAATTCACTTAGCAGTGCTATTTAATTACTTCTGGCACCACACGCACACTAGTGTACAGAAGACAGCACCACAATCACCGAAATCCATCAAAGGAAGAACTGACGAGAGGAAAAAATGCAAGAAATGGACTCTTAGCCTACAAAAAAAAAAAAAAAAAAAAAAAAAAAGTTGGTTTCTGTCAAAGAAAGTTAAGGAATAGGCCAGTGTATTATTTCTATACTGCATGTGTTCCGTTGGCCTGTTTGCTTGTTTTGGGGGTTCCGGGAGGGGAACCCCACTACCGCCATGTGAGACTGATTATCTCGCCTTCAGATGATTATACGAAGATGAAAGAGATTTCGCTCCGGAAAATCAGTTTTTTCATCTGGCAAACCGCCATAAGAACACACGTAAAACCTTCTGATAGTCGTGTTGAGTCCTAGACCGGATTCTAACCCAAGTCTTTCCAACCAAAAATCCGTTATGGTAATTACATTAACTAGAATATAGAAATAGACAGAAAACCAATTAAACCATAGAGAGCCACGTCTTTATCCTGTATCCCTAACAGACCCACCAAACTCCTCCTAAGCTAATGTAAGGTCAGAAAACTTAAACGAACAACAGCAATTCAAAACATCCACTTTTTTTCCCCACAACCTCCACATCTCTGACGTCATTACACGCAGGCAATCATTCCAGGAACCAATTAATATCACAAGACATGCTGTATTTGCCATTGGATAGCACAAAAATGGGTGCGTGTCTTTTAAGATATGCAAATCTGTAAACGTTTTTTTCACAAATGGAAAAATAAACTAATAATAATAATAATAGATAGTCCTTCATATTTCATTTCCTCCCCCCCTTAACTTTCAATAGCAGCTTGAACTGTGCAAATCCAGAAGAATCTTAGTAATATTAGTACAGGAGGACTTTAGCAGAGTTTATTGTAGTTTTCTATTTAATTTATTTATTTTTTTTTTTTATTTTATTTTTTTTTTTAATAATTTTTATTTTATTTTATTTTTTATTTTTTTTAGTTCAGTTTATTATTATTTTTATCACTAGAGGTCAGGCTAAGAAAAAGATTAATTTTCAACGTAGATTTAATTTACCTTTATAGAGTGCAAGAGCATGTAGCTTGGTTCTTATACACACGTATCCTTCTGATGATGACCTCAATACAGGGGTCGAAACGTCAAGTTTTATTTTATTAATGATAAGTAAAATAATCTTTTCAACACGTGTGTTTGGTGTCCCTAAATTCGGAAATATGAATGCTGATCACCGTGTAACCTTAAAAGAAAGAGGAATAATAAACAGGAATTTGGGGAAAGTAATAAATAAGTTTTATCGTTATTTCAACAGAATAAATAAAAATATTATTCTATCCCTTTCGTACTTATAATGGCAATGAAGTTTTTTGTTTATTCTACAAAAATAAGTAATTTAAAAAGTATAATTTTAGCCTTTCCAGTTTCTTATGAGCTGTCAAGGAGAATACAGCGATACTTACCAAGGTTTCAGGTATTGAAGTCTTCCTGTTAGTTAGCCCATCTTCGGAGGAAAACAAGATAATTCAATATATTTAGCTTCTGCTGATGGTACGGGATCATTATCATTAAAAAATAGCCAGGCGAAAAGAATGTCACGAATTAAAAAAGTCTTGGAGCTGAAGAGAAGACTTGATTAACTTGAAAAGAGAAGACTTGACTTTCGAAAAGTGGACTTTTTAAAAATATTTAATCATGTTTTTCTCCTTAAGATATTTTTTTAATCGAATAAGCAAAAGAGAAGGAAGAATTACAAAAATAGTTAACTATATCAAAGATGCCAAATCATGCATCGGGATACACAAGAAAAACTCGACTTAATCCTTCCCTGCCTTTTTCCGTGAAGTTAAATTAATTATTGACAAAAGAAATCGGCATGTAGGGATGCAGCCAGAAATACTGCGCTAATTCGCCTCTGATAATTCGGTGAAGAATACCGTAAAATGATAAAACAAATCATATTATTATATAAACCCGAAAAAAACAGCACTAACATTCAAGATAATACAATTACTTACATTTGGCCATTTTCCTAACAAGATTTCGGCATAGAAGTGCTCTTCGAATTTCTGTCAACAGTTGCAGCAAGGTAATTTGAAAATTCAAATTAATTCTTTAGTGTATATAACTGAAATATTATAAACTAATTAATTGAAAGAACTAAATAATTGTACTTGTAAAAGATGCTAATCTTCATGTTGCCACACTCAGTAATAAATTCACGACACTACCAAAGCACAAGCCATCACAGAATGAAAGTTTGTCGTTATTTCAACCAAATGAAATATACATTGTTTACGCAACAATACGTTAGGTCTCTGCTTAGAATCGATTGTTGTGGCAATACGTTGAATTGTAGGGGGTGGACAGTAGTTGCAAAGCGAAAAATAAAGAATAAATTATGGAAATTAAAAATAACTTTCTTTAATTTTTTTATTTTTATTTTTTATTTTTTTTAAATGAAATAAAACTAATTGACCCAAAATGCTGAAATCAGAAAAACCGGACTTTTAACTCTTCCGTTGGAATTCTATGTTTTTCAACATGAGAAAACTGCTGCTTGCTACATGAAGTAGCCGACAAAGTAATTTTCGTATCTATTTGCTTGTTGGTTATTTGCTCTTACATAAAGTTTCGTATTAGCTAGACAAGAAGGATGTGATCTCTTCCTTCCAAAAAACTCATTCGTGTTACTAATCCTTGAGACTATGATACTGCGATCAAGTTGAAAAATCCCATTTCTTATTTCGTAAACAAAGTATATTCCTGCAGTGCATCCCTGTCCAACAACAGGATCGGGAGATTGGCTCAAAGTCTGCTATGTCACGCATACATTCTGAAAGAACGAATTCCCACCAGTGTGCAAGCAAAGATCACACCAAATTATGATAAGAACTCGATTAGCCTGAAAAATTCCTGGGAGCGGAAAGGATAGGCTAACCTCGGAGTTTTTCCGTTACCCTTAATCCTACCGAATACACGGAGGCTCAGCAAAATCGCGTTCTCCTTACTTATTTTTTTGATTTTTTTAAATTTTTTTTTTTAAATCAGAATATGTCACACAAGCCAAAGCTGAGTATGGGCGCCAACTTTTACTTCGAAGTTATTTTTTCGGGGATGGAACTTGCGCCTAATCAGTTTTCATTTCGTTGTATGAAATGATTTTCAAAGGTTATTCTAAGGATGGGATCTCACATAATCCAAGATTTATCGATGTGTACACCACAAAGAAATTTTCAGGGTTCCACCGATGTTTAGCTACCAACACGCAGAGAACGTTCACTCTCCCACACCCGTACTGCGATCGAAATAGCGAAGACGAGAATTAAAGTATTAAATCGTTCGCTAACCCGAGCTCGTGTTGTGCCATTGTCCATTCTCCTTCTTTAGTTAAGAAACAGCGATGGGGTTGCATTCATTAGTTCGCCTTCCACGACTCGTTTCTGTTTGCTACCCCGAGGTTGCCTTTCTCCGGTTACTGAGTGGGTAATTATCGTAGTTTCCGTCTGGAGTAGGGAGATGGTAGAGGATCAAGTTGCCGTCGTCGTGAATGGCTGGACTACAAGTAGAGAAGCGTAACTGTCGAATCTCAACCGCGAGACCTACGCATCTCCTAATATCTGGATTTTGAGAAAAGCTGTGGATGTCAATATAGAAGTTTTATTATTAGAGGCAGTATTAATATCTCCATATGTATATATATATATATATATATATATATATATATATATATATATATATATATATATATATATATATATATATATATATATATATATACAGTATAATACAAGATTCTTACCTCCTCAGTAATGCTAATATTCTAAATATTAATCATGCGAACAGCACATTTTTTTTATTATTATAGCAACAAAAACTATGTGGCCAATTATCTTGGTTTTGAAGTATGAAAAACAAGACAAATCCAATTAATAACCATGTGAAACACACGTGCCACTTCCGTGTGAGACCGACTACCCCCCCCCCCTTCAGTCGAAAAGCCCTCTTAATAGTTCTTCGAATTCACTACGGGATTCGAACCCAGTTCTTTCCCATTTTATAAATTATTTGAAAGTTTGCGAGAGATTTTTAAATAATTATTTTAAAAAAACTTTTTTTTTTTCGTTTATTTCTCAGAATTCAGTATAATTTTCAAAATGTTACTCTTTCTAATTTGAAACGTACACTCAATATCTTTTTTCCTTATTTCAGAAAAAAAAATGTACGAAATCGTTTTTTTCTTCTGAAAATAGAAAATAAAATAAATTATTCATTGAAAACTATATTTTGTTTTGTTGATAATGAATGATTCTTATCCTAAAGAAACAGCGTATGAAATGGGAGGGGGGGGAGTCAAGTCCGACATATAGATGACTTACTGAGAGTAACGTAAACAAACAGAGTTTTACACCACGCGGATGTTTTATGGATAACAGTAACTGCATGCATATTACAGTAGTGCCCACACATAGACAATGTTTTCGTAACCATAAATAACTTCTGTTTTACATAAACAATGTCTACATTAATGTTATTACAACAGTATATTATGCATAATATTATTTTAGTTTTACTTGCAGTTGCAAACGCACACAAGTTCTTTCTTTCTGCCTTATAGCTGACCGTGTCTGAAGCAATCAAATCTCCAATCTACACATCAGTAACGTTGAAGGTTTGCCATTAGGCATTACTGAATGACGTAGCACATGCTGGAAGAACAGGAAATTGCAGTATTTCGAGTTGAAATGGATATTAATGAATTATTCGCATCAGTTTATCTTACTCCTTGTCACTTCCAGTCAAAATACATGCTCAAGTTTTGTCGTGGTTGAGTAATATATTTTGTTACTTTGCGTACCCATGATGCATCTGGATTTCTTATTATAATATACACTAAAAAAAAAAAAAACTAATAGGAGGACTCTGCTGCTACTTTCTTCGGCTGATTCAGTGGCATTTCACATTTTTTTTCTTTGTTTGTCCCTCTCGATTAACAAAAGTTAGGAATTCAACTGGGACATTCAAAAACTAACTGTTGTTCCGTAATAGCCCAGATATCGGCCTAAGTACCACTGTAATATTTGTCATTTGCTTTTATGACACACCAGACACGAAACAAGTCATGCTGGAATCCCTGCAGCCTTCCAATTAGCGTCATGGCGAAGTTTCTTAAATCGGTGATGATCTCCAAAGTTGCCAATGATGGTTTCGATAACCTTAAAGATTTCATTATTAGGGAAGGGTTACGACACACGCAAGAATGTGATTTCTCTTTGGAACGGTCTCGCTCTTCCTTAATACGTACATTGAAGGACAGAGCTTGATGAAAAAGAATGAAATGGAAAGATCCACAGTAATTGGAAAGAAGACAGTGAAAAAAAAAAGTCAATTTCATTTCAATTTAACCATTGCAACTAAACGATATATTCATTGCAATATATATGACCGAGTTAAATAAGTCGATAGCCTTTTTCCAGTTAGCTTAGCAATATTCTAAATGCAGCAGTTTGATCCGAGGCTATGTCTTATGGTGAACGGCTTCGAGTGATCAGCACGATTGTCTAATGAATAAAGCGATGTCTGCACAACTGTTTCTTTATCCTCCTCGTTCTTCGTGATCCAATTAAGGTCGATAAGAACAATTTCTGAACAAATGATACATCACGTGACAGATGCTTTGTTAGAGGTTTTTGGTCACTAATGATATCAACAACTCGCCTAGAACCGAGACAAAAAAAAAAAAAAAAAAAAGGAGGAAAAAACAGAAAGCAAAAAAAAAAAATATATATATATATATATATATATATATATATATATATATATATATATATATATAAAGCTAACAAACTTCTTGTGGTATTCGCCGAATGAACGCACGTTGTTTCGTTTCTGTAACGGACCTCGAGACATGACAAGATCATTATCATCCTAACTGTCTCTCATTAAACAACATCAAGAAAACCGCATCGTCAACTACACCATCTTTACGACCGAGAAATTTCAAGAATGTGTCTCGGAAAATTGAATAGATAATGATGTGTATCAACAGCTCTTCGGCATCGTTTCATTCTTGTACGGAAAATCACGTGTCTCGTGAGTTTAAGCCCTTCATTAGGTTGATGAAAATGCTCTTGTATTCGCCAGTACAAATTGCTTGCCATATTTCATCCGGTTTGCTATGACAAAAGAACTCTCATTAGGAGCACCCATAATCAGAAAATTTAAACATTTAAATAGTTTTAGGCTTAGCTTTTAATGAATTCCGTATTTAATGGCGAGTACATTGCTAGCGTTTTTTTTTTTTTTTTTTTTTTAAATAACTTGACACACGCACTCGCAATGCGACAAGGAATTTTGACATATAAAAGTTTTCTATCGCCGGATATGGTAGAATGATCTCATTACCATCCTTCAATGAAGAGAGGTTACCTTTGTCACCAAAACGCGGTCTTGTTTTTCTCTGGTCACAGGCCTGTCTCAGCTTAGCTTTCCTTCAATAATACATAAATCATTATTTAAATACATCGCTTGAAATCCCTCCTCAAACTTCCCTTATAGCTTAGCAACGCTAATGTTAAACTCACATTTTTTTTTTTTTTAAGATTTAGTTAAACTTAGCTGCGCGTGACTGTGTCATGCTGTTCATCATCTATTATGCGTTAGAGTGACACGACAGTGCACTTGATGTTAGCCGTTCAGCTAATTACACAACCAAGAAATTAATATTTACTAGAATACGGACTACAAGACTGGCAGTCGTTAAAATTACAAAGAATCTAAAAACAACAGAGTAGGAACAAGCTACTGTAAGTTAAAATTATACTTGTGGGAAAAAAAAAAAAAGTAATCCAAGAAATTGATTTTCGTCGTACAAACCAAAAGAACTAAACGAATTCACGAGGTAAAGGCACTGTAGCACCATCTAGATAAAAAGAACATCACGAATATAAATCTGTTTAATTGTTTAAAAACAAGAGTGGCGGTCGCTAAAATTACAAAGAATATAAAAACAAAAGAGTAGGAACAAGCTACTGTAAGTTAAAATTATACTTGCGAAAATAATAATAATGAAATTAATTTTTCATTGTACAAACCGCAAAAGCCAAAAGTAGTACTAAACGAATTCACGAAATAAAGGCGGTAAAGCGCCATCTAGATACAAAAAAAAAAGATCATCACGAATATAAATCTGTTTAATTATTCAAAAATAAGACTGGCGGTTGCTAAAATTACAAAAAAATAAAATAAAATAATAATAATAAATAAATAAATAAAAACAACGGAGTAGGAACAAGCTACTGTAAGTTAAAATTATACTTGTGAAAAAAAAAAAAGAAAAGAAAAAATAATAATTAGAGAAATTGATTTCCATTGTACAAACCGCAAAAGCGAAACGAACTAAATGAATTCACGAGATAAAGGCACTGAAGCGCCATCTAGATAAAAAGATCATCACTAGTATAAACTAGTTTAATTGTTTAAAAAGAAAGGCAGTGAAATAGAATGCTGGTAGTAGTTCTTTATAATTCATCTTCTTTTTCGGAAATCCAGTGTACACAAGTACACGAAATTGATGGACAGCTGTAATTCAACAAAACCAATCGATACTATTATTTTTACTTGATAATATCCAGAATCTTCTTCTTCTTCTTCTATCCTGAAGAAAAATATTCTTTGGTCAACTATGGAAAGACTTATCGCTTCTTGAACACAAGGTATCATTTACTTTGCCGAGTATGTGATCCCAAGAATTATTACTCTCCCCAAACGTTCCTCATCTCCTCGGTTTAAGCATAACAAAAGTCGTTCTGAGTCGTCCATGGGTGTTTTTATTGCCCAAGACATGCAGTTTGTCCTTTTAAGTGCCACTAATTCATTTTCTTCAAAACTACATAATCATATTTGTGGATCATTTCTCCATTATTTTATGTTTCTCTGTAAGAGTTATGCAGTCGAGACACATAATGGCTCGGCAAGCTTAATTATAATACTAAAACTTACAGTTTCCGGTTAAGCAGACATAATAATGAGATTTTTTTTTTTTATACAAAAGCAATTTTCTTTTCTTTAACTCTAAAAAATGTAAAGAAATATATACACACTAGTCCATTCATTAATAATCAATATCTTTTATCGTCATGTGGCAGGAACAACCGCAAAAATGCAACCCTCTCTTCTCTTGACAGGCAGTTTGTCCACACTATTGCCAAAATGCCATCGTTTGTCATAGCTGATAGCGTTTTGATGGCGTAATTTACTTGCTTACTCATTTTTCATGCTTTACCTGCTTGCGCATGTGCACAATGTTGCATTACAATTGTTTCAAACAATAGCCTAGATCGTAACATGGGCGAGCTAAACAGGATATTACATCATGAGACAATTACGTCATCTTGTCGTAAACAAACAAAGACAAACTCTTTTTTTTTCTTTTCTTTCTTTCTTTTTTATTTCCGATTACGAAAACAACAACAACAACAGAAACAACGATAATAGACTGGCAGTAACTATTGTTGCTCTGGAAACACTAAAACACATCCACATCCGAGTTAAAAAGAACTATCAAACAAATATATTATATTTATATATTTATCACATTTTTATTTATTTTTAATCAAAATTTTAATTTTATGCTTTGGAATATGGTTAACGCCTCAGCTATATAAACAACATTAATATCTATTCCAACGTAAGAATCAGGAAATTTTGTATGGTAACAGTCTATCATTATTGGTTGCCATTTTATAAAATTTATTTTAGATTCGCGTGTTGGCGCCATCTAATGGCAGTCCTTAGAACTAATATTCATTTCTAAATCTGCGTATGACATTCGACTGAGCAACTGACTCAAGAAAATTTAAATCTAACAAATATACTAATCCTGTTTTAATAGCATTATTTCAAATATTTTCTTGCGAGTAGGTATTCAAAAAATAGTAAGCATGAATTGGATTAAAACGTTCCATGCTCCATTTAATTTCTCTGTTTGACATAATATACCTAAGATATTCTTAGAATGAGTCACCCCTTTCTTACCTTCTTAAGAGGTTTGAATGTGAGCAAGACCACGAAAAGATAGCATTATCTCT